>NC_067137.1:98654544-98822023 GCF_903995435.1 Acomys russatus
ATATGGATTCATAGATAGTATTTATGTGTTGTGTTGAGTACATAGGAAATAGCACACACAGATTACAAAATGTCCTCATATGTCAAGTAGAGGTGGAAGGCACTGAAATGAGCACCACTATGTCATTTTCACCACTTTCTGTCACCTTATTCCTAACATTCAAGAGTTCACATAACAATTAGATCCATGTGACCAAAAGTCTTCCCTAATTTGGGGAAGATGGGCAGTGAGGCAGAAGCTGATTTCCCATGGTATAGTTCTGTTTTGCCAGAAACACTAACCATCTTAAAATTATGTGGCTCACACATGGCTTTAAAAAGAGCTTGTGTCACCCAAAGTTCAATGTGTATTGCTAAAGCTGTCTAACCTCAACCAAATATTTCTTTAGGCTTGTAACAATGATTTTAAATACAAGTTAGGCTTTGAAAACTTCCACGTAACAATTTTATTAATATGAGAATATATGCATGTAAGAGAATATATTAAGAAGAAGACTTAAAGCTAAATGAATAGTATTCCTTGTTACTTAAAAGAAAGAGTTTCCACACAGTCAGAGAAGAACAGTCATATCATTTGTGTGCTGCCTGGATTGAGCTACTGTGTTAATGCTTAGAATAATATTACTGAGGCTTCTGATCTGTCATCCCTGGTCACCAGTTACCTTGGTGGAAATGTTATTATGAAGAAACTAATACTAGGCCAACTGATCACTGATCTGGGAGTTGTGAGAATTTCCAGAGGCACTGAGAGCTGAAAACCTCTAGTCATTTTACTCTGGTTCATTTCTTCTCCACTTGACATTCTCTAGGATGCTGTAATAAACTACTCAATAGGGTTTTACCACATCCAAACTTCCCAGTGTGTCTTTTAGTTTATCTCAAGCATGCTAGAAATCAAGACATGAGTGCAACTATGAGGCTGAAGAATCCTGATTCAGGAAAAGTAGCAGTCTCATGGATGGAGTCTGAATGGCACGCCTTAGCTTAGATCGTCTGGGACTTACTCTCATTTCTACAAAACGTGCAGAACTCAACAAATACCTGTGATGCTTCACACCTTTGCCTTTTCTAGTAATTGGTACACTTCTATCCCTCTATCAAACTTAGTTGATGTACATTTTTTCTTTTTTTCTTTATTAAAATTTATTCACATTATATCCCGATTAAAGTACTTTTTTAAAAAACTCTATCAGAAACATTAATTAGGGTGCCTGGGGATGGTTGTGTAATTCTGTCTGCCCACCTCAACTCACTTCATTTTGAATATGAATGGCTCTTTCGGAAATGCTTAATTCATAGCCTATATAACTATATTTGATAGCTTGTTGTCAATGTCTTAACCGGAATTTAAGCATTTAGAGCCCAGAGTTTATTGAACACACAAGGAGCTCGATACATCTTCAAGGAATCCAATTGAGCTGACAAAGTCAGAGACTTGTTCCAACTCTGTCTGCCAGAAGAGTCAGCTGGGTTTCTGCAGGGTAGAGCCAGTCTTGCAACCATGTGCTGTTTGGTGAAATGTATTCCGAACACTTGAAGCCATGCTGCCTCCTGTTGGGTCATAGGTTCAAGTTTTCCCTTGTGACATTAATTCCCTCTTTTATTATGACAATACTCTTTCTTCATTTGTATACCCACAAGGCTGCTGTATGAGCTTTGATGTGTGACTTGCCGCTTCTGGACCTTACTTAGCCTCTTTTGACTGTCAGTTTCCTATTGCAAAATTCTCATCATCTCTACCATGTGTGCATCACAAAATCTTATGATGGTCTACAAAGATCTTCTCATCTGGCAGGCTCAAAACAAAATTAAACTTACCTGGATTATTATCATTCAATTTAACTGTTCATCTCATAAGTTTTGTACCATTTTGTTTTGTTTTGGGTTTTGGTTTTTAGTTTTTGGTTTTTCAAGACAGGGTTTCCATGTGTAGCGTTAGCTGTCCTAGACTTGCTTTGTAGACCAGGCTGGCCTCGAACTCAGAGTGATCCACGTGGCTCTGCCTCCCAAGTGCTGGGATTATAGGCACATGTTTATGCTCCAGGATAGCCTGGATAATGTGAGACACTGCCTCAAAACAAACCAACGGAAATGAATTCTTTGCATTTCCAGTTTCTTTTCTCAATACTGTCCACATTTACGGTAAGTTGAATGTTCTATGGGTGGGAGCATGGATTTTGGCATTTCTGGGATCAACCTATAGCATACCAGAAACATCTCTTGTCCAAGTTGTTATAATAACAATCATTTACAAACTTTTAAAAGCATTTCTGTTAACAAGGGTAGGGTCTCTTATCCACCTATTCATCTGATAATTGGTACTATGACTAATGGTAGTGTTATTAGTTCTTTGCATTTTAGTGAAAGGGCTTTCTGGGCTTAGAGAGGAAACATGCTCAGAATCCTTTGGGTCTCATTTAAATAAATGTCTGCTGCTTTCCAAGATCTAGAAGTGAGGTGCAAAAATCACTGTGCATCAGCAAATACACATGAAGTGTTTTCAGCACCAGATCAAAAATGTTCCATTTGTCTTCTTAGACGAAGGATTTTCTGAAGGTGTTAATCGAGATGGATCACTAATAAATATCTAAATAATAAATATAGTATAATATATAATATATAATAAATATGTGAACTTCTAATCACGTGATAAGTAAGGGCTCGCCTGGGGTCTGCTGCAGATAGAACTCATCCTGAGAAATCCATTCAATGCCCACTGTTACCATGAGTGAAGCTGAATTTTTTTTTGTTACAGTTCAAAGAAACACTTCTGCAAATGCATATTTTAGTGCCATTATTTATTAAAAAGTGTCGATTTATAAAAAAAAAAAAACCAGAAGAGATGGGTATTAAGAGTTACTAATGGAGGTGTGAGAAAAGGGGAAAAGATAAGTTCTAGAAGGATAAATATAAAATATTATATATTTCAACCCATATACATATCTAGATTGAAATATGCATATTATTCTTTATATACAGATACACATATACAAATATATGAGTGTCAAATATATATGACGTCAGAATGGAGACTATTTGGGAAGAGAAGGGGGGACAAGTAAGGTGAGAAGGAGGGAAAAGAGACAAATATGAACAAGGCCCAATGATACTTGTATCTGAAAATTTCCTAACATAAATATTTATTTTGTATGCTACAAAGCTTAATAAATATTCCCTTGTTTCAGTTACCTGTAACCTAAGCACATATCTCTCTACTATTGTACTTGTTTGCATAACAGATATGTCGACTTAATTTTTTTTTTTTGTGTGCTCTTTTGATTTGCTTTTGGTTTTATTTGAGTCATAGTCTCATATATCCCAAACTTGCATAGAAGTCATTGAATCTGATTGTGTCTGAGACTGGTTTGAACTCTTACTACTCCTGTCTCTAAAGCATTTGGATTACATGTATTTGTCAGGAGGCCTGACTTGATGATATAGGATTGATGGTCAGAGACACTGTACATAAATATATATATATATATATATATATATATATATATATATATATATATATATATGCAATATGTTCTTTGCTGTATTTTAATATTTACAATACAAGTTACTCCAGTGAAAAAATGTCTGTGATTAATTTAACCAGGCTGGAGAGTTCAATCTTGCAAAAACATTAAAGGCTCTTCCATTGAGGGTTTCAAAAGGAAATCCCTTTAAGAGACATTGATTGTAAAAAATAATGCCACAAGTAACCAGAACTGTTATCCACTCAGATCTCTCCAGAACACTCAAATAATTGAAGAGAAATCACTCAAATTAAGTTAAGAGGTTCATCCCCTCTTTTGCCTTCTTATTACCAAAGACATTTCCTCCTGGACCTGTAACCACTACAGCAGGTATACCTCTCAAAGGGCTTTCAGAACTCCTTCAAACTAAGATAAGAAAGGGCTTTAAGTTGCTTCTTACATTTTAACAAACAAGTTGAAGCTGGAAATTCTAAGTCCACAATTATGAAAAAATATGTTAAATATGAAGAGCCTTCACAGAAAACCTGTGATGTATGGCTGAAAAGAGGGCTAGTGATTCAGCCCTATGCTCTGACCTGGCTTGTTTTTTCCAGGCTTTCTAAGTGAGTCCATTTGTACATATCTCCTATCAGAACTAAGCACACCACCAGTTTGTCGTTGTCTTCTTCTCCTTCTCCTCCTCCTCTCCTCCTCCTCTCCTCCTCCTTTTTCTCTTCCTCTCCTCCTCTTCCTCTCCTCCTGTCGCCTCCTCCTCATCGTCTTCCTCCTCCTCCTCCTCCTCCTCCTCCTCCTCCTCCTCCTCTTCTTCTTCTTCTTCTTCTTCTTCTTCTTCTTCTTCTTCTTCTTCTTCTTCTTTTTCTTCTTCTTCTTCTGTTATAACCCAGGGCCTTGAGTCTGCCAAGCACTCTTTTAACACTAAACTCCTGTCCCAGACCCTCCTTTGTCTCATTGGCATCCTCACATAGGGTGTGATGGTGATTACTGGGATCTTTGAACTTCACACATTTCCTCACACTAAAATCTTTTCAAGTGAAATTCTTCTATCTTTTTGCTGAATGGATGACTGGGTGCAGAGCTGTTTTTTGCACATAGTTCGTGTTGAGTAGGTACTGTTTAACATCACTTGTTCTTTTTTTAATGTGACTCATGACAGAATTACCCCAGCTTTCAGTAATTTAAAGGAAAAAAATAATAACTTACCATCTGCAATTTACTGCTTTTAACCTGAAAATGGAATATGAAATGATACTCAGACCCTTCAGACACTTTGGGTGTTGGTAGAAGCTGACAGATGGCACATGTGGTAGGCTGGTGCAGCATAGGAAGAGAAGCAGAAACAAATAGACAGCAGTGTGTACAAGCCTCTTAGAAGAAGGTCATGACTACTCTTTTACCAGATAACATATGATTTCTTATAGTCTCCAGATATCCAGTTTGTGGGAAGGGCTGGTGACTTGATCACTCATTTCAGTGGATCTAAGGGATGGACCTTAGACAATGCAACACAACTTCCTTGGATATTGCATAGGGGAGTTTAAGCCATGCAACATAAAATGTTGACTCAGTGTGAGTGTGTAGCATTCCTGTTATTGTTCCTGCTAATGTGTATCCTTGGATTATTATATCTGAATTTTGAGTTTCCTCTTTTAAACCAACCCTTTCATTAGCGTTGGAGTTAGGTGGCCAAGGAGGTGAGTACTTGAAACTGGGTTTTCCATGGGACATAGTCCTATTCACTAAACATCATAGATTTCCAGGATATATTTCTAGAATTGTTACTGGGGCAAACTTTTCTATCTTTAACCTCAGATTCTCCAGACACCTACAATGTAGGACCTTGGAGAATTTGGCTGTTAAGTTTATTCTGAAAATTAAAAAAAAAAGAGTATCATAGATTGTTTCAATTAGCATGTTCTAGTACATATCATGGAAATCAATACAATGATAAGGTATATGTTTGATGCACAGTGATGAGCTGAATTGATTTTGAAATGACCCATTCAGAGAGACTGGACAAAGAGACATCACACAGTGGCCAGTTAGTTGAAGCTCTGATTTTTTTTTTTTTATCATTTAATTTTTCTGGGTAAGGATCATATTCTGCAAAAGCTCTCAGGTGAAGAAAGATAAGTGTCTGCTTTGCTCTATAAGGCACAACTTGTGTGAATAAAATGGCTTTGTCAAGCCTGTGTGGAACTTCCTCCTTGGGAGAATGGAAGCTGTCCATGGTTCTGAATGTTTTCTGTATAAATGAGAATAGAAAAGTATATCAAAGAAACCAGTGAGCTCTCTAATCAGCAGTGAATTACATTAACAAAGTCACTAGCATAGTGAAGGCACACTGAGTTTAGAAAAAAAAAAAAAAAAGAGTAGAATCTACTAGGAAAATGCATCCAAGGCTTCAGTTCAAAAGGCAGCAGCCTCTACCCAGAACATTTAAGAGAATATTAGGGCCTTGCATTATTTCTCAAAGCAATATTTTTTGAAGAATGTTTGACATAATATTTCCAAATTCAGTTGTATCACATGAAACAACAATTTGGTCAGGATGTGCTCCCTCCCTTCCCCTTTGGCTTTCCTCTTTTCCCCCCCTGTCCTCCCCCACCCCCCCCCCCCGCCACCTGCTTCTCCTTGTTTACCCTGTCTCCTCCTCTCCCCTCTCTTCTGCAATATCTCCTCTACTCCATCCCTCATCTCCTTCTTTCTGTTTCTTTCATTTTATTTATTAATTTTTAAACCTTTTTTTTTTCTATCTTTTCAGGGATATGGGTCTTTATGGTTTTCAGGATTGGGAGGATATTTCCAGGAGAGGTGCTTATGAATGGTGGGCTGTGAGGTAATTCTGAAATTGCCATCTGAGTGACTTTAGTCTCTATAGAATTGGAAGCCAATTTATTGATAATGCATCAATAGAACATCTTGAACTTCTTGGGGGGAAAAGGGGTACCATAAGAAAAGTGTTTTGTTTTGTTTTGTTTAACTGGGAAGGAAAACTTAGTGTCTTTTAGTTTCAGGTAGACTATTTCTGTCCTAAGATGAAATAATGTAAACACATTTTCATAATGTGATACAATCTAATGAAGGCACTGGCCATGGTATATCCTAGTCAAGAGTAATTCAAATGGATAAGTTTCCGTCTTGACATCAATATGAGAAATGCAGGGACAACCTATCAGGCCCAAAGTTTTGGTTGCCCTTGGTATACTTTTTAGCCCCATTTTAAATTTATCTCTTCCTTACTCTGCCATATTATTTAATTTAGTAATCAAATGTC
Organism: Acomys russatus; assembly: GCF_903995435.1. Lineage (NCBI taxonomy): Eukaryota > Metazoa > Chordata > Mammalia > Rodentia > Muridae > Acomys > Acomys russatus. Next base: position 98,661,300 of record NC_067137.1, read on the forward strand.
CCCTAGTATAGGCAGTGTAAATATTGTAACTGAATTACTGTCTGTTTACTTAGCTCATTACAGAAAACCATGATAAGCTTTTTAATTACAAAATTAGCTCTGCTGAATCAATTTCTTCCATTTAATGAACTGCAGAAAATGGCAGAGTGAGGATAAAAATCATGCCCCTTCCATACCCCCCTTAATAGTGCTCTTTGCTTAAAATTAATAGCTATAATAAAAAACAGCATTGGCTGTGATATTGTCATCCTTATCTGGTCCTATGTGTTCTTTAAACTGACAACCTAGTCTATAGCTATTTATTCAACAATGTTTGTTCAAAGAGCAGATTCTAGCCTCCACCTTATTCTTGGCCCTGTGTTGAACAATTTGTGCTTACTTTTCTGATCTTTTTTGCCACGTTGATTCTGATCTCTTCACAAATCTTGTGACTACATTTTCTATGCATTGTTTTATGTAATCAAACCCATATGCTTGTCATTTATCAATCCTTCTTAGGATACTCTGGTCATCCATAACTTTTGTGCCTGCTCTAGTTATAATAGGTGAACATTTTAGTGTGCATACATGCCACTGATCTCAACCAAGCTCAAAGAAGCAAAGCCTGTCAAGAAAGCCATGGGACACTCATGCTTACAAAGATTCTCTTAGCTTCTTCTGTTGTCCTTCTAAAGGAACATAATTATTCCATTTCATTAGTGTGCCCAAGTAAATTCTTTTGATTTTACTTAATTAAGTCACCTTTAGAAATTTTGGAATAAGGCTTCTTTTAAGATATTGAAAAACTTTTTGTAGCAGCAATTGTGTGATAGTATACCACAACATTTCCTAAATGCTGTCGTCAAAGTCAACTCTAGGGGGCATATTTGGGAAGGAGGAACCATTCTTAATAGAAATAAGAAATAATATATACAACTTCATATGGAACAACAAAAAACTCAGAATAGCTAAAAGAGTTATATACAAAAAAAAAAAAAAAAGTCCTCTGAAGGAATCTCCATACCTGATCTCAAGCTATACTATAGAGCAAGGGTAATTAAAACAGCATGGTACTGGCACAGGAATAGGCTGATTGATCAATCGAATCGAAGACCCAGAAATGAATCCACACACATATGGTCACTTGATTTTTGACAAAGAGGCCAAATCTATTCATTGGAAAAACGATAGCATCTTCAACAAATGGTGCTGGTCTAACTGGATGTCTACATGTAGAAAAATGCAATTAGACCCATATTTGTCACCATGCACAAAATTCAAGTCCAAGTGGATTAAAGACCTCAACATAAAACCAGAGACACAAAATTGGTTAGAAGAAAAGGGGGGGAAGAGCCTGGAACACATTGTCACAGGAGACAACTTCCTGAATAGAACACCAACATGGGACCTCATGAGACTGGGAAGCTTCTGTAAGGCAGAAGACACGGTCAACAGAACAAAGTGGCAGCCTACAGACTGGGAAAAGATCTTCACCAACCCTTCATAGGACAAAGGTCTAATTTCCAAAATATATAAAGAACTCAAGAAATTAAACATCACCAAACCAAGTAACCCAATTGAGAAATGGGGCTCAGAACTAAACAGAATTCTCAGCAGAAGAATATCGAATGGCTGAGAAACACTTAAAGAAATGCTCAACATCTTTATTCATCAGGGAAATGCAAATCAAAATGACTCTGAGATTCCATCTTATACCCATCAGAATGGCTAAGATCAAAAATTCAAGCGACACCACATGCTGGTGAGGATGTGGAGAAAGAGGAGTACTCCTTCATTGCTGGTGGAAATACAAACTTGTACAACCACTTTGGAAATCTATCTGGTGCTTTCTCAGAACTGGGAATAGGGCTTCCTCAAGACCCCGCTATTCCACTCCTTGGAATATACCCAAAAAATACTCTACCACACAAGAAGGACATATGCTCTACCATGTTCATAGCTGCCTTATTCATAATAGCCAGAACCTGGAAACAGCCTAAATGTCCCTCAGTAGAAGAATGGATAAAGAAACTGTGGTACATTTAAACTATGGAATACTACTCAGCTATTAAAAACAAGGAAATCCTGAAATTTGTGGACAAATGAATGGAACTAGAAATTATCATACTAAGTTAAGCCAGAAGCAGAAAGACTCACATGGTATATACTTACTTGTAATTGGGCACTAACCCAAAAAGCATGTCCCATGAAAGTCTTCACTTACCAGGAGATTGGGATATATGTGAGGACATCGTACTGGGACTCGAGGTAAGAGAAATATAGGAGATGGGGAAATAGAAGGATCCAGATGTCTTAGAATTCTTCAAGAAGAACATCATGATGGGTGGATCAGAGCCCAGGGGGTTTTGTTCAAACTATTGCACTAACCAAGGACAATACAAGTAGTAAACTTCGAACCCCTACTCTTATCTAGCCAATGGACAGGACATTCTCCACAGTTATGTGGAGAGCAGGGACTGACTCTGACATGAACTCTGGTGCCCCATATTTGACCACCTCCCCTTGGTGGGGAGGCCTGGTGGCGCTCAATGAAAGAATAAGCAGGCTACCAAGATGAGACTTGATAGCCTATGACCATATAGTGGGGGAGGAGGTCCCCCTCAGTCATAGACCTAAAGGAGAGGAATAGGGTGAAAGAGGAAGGGAGGGAGGAATGGGAGGATACAAGTTATTGGATAACAATTGCATTGTAATCTGAATAAATTAATTTAATAAAATGAAATTTAAAAAAGAAACAATATATACAATAGGGATTTTTCCTTCACTCTCTCTTCTATCTTCATACCAATGAAATTATACTATATGACCAATTAATCTTATTTATTAATATAAAGCTACAATAAGCAAATAGATCATTATTTTAAAAAATGGTTATTAATCAGGCTTTTCAAGATTGCCATACATGTGAACCAAGAATGATTTTTATTGTAATGGTTGTAGCTTCATTTCCTGGACATAGCCAGAAGCATATAAAAACAGATTTAAATATTTTTGCCTATAGCTAGGAAATAAAGAGAAAAGTTTTTTTTTTTTTAACTCATGTACTATTTATGTTACAGAACATGATTTAAAAATTAAATCTTGGAAGTGAGAAATTTTCCCCCACTAATGTACTAAAACAAAATCCCCCTTGATGTGTTTATAAATATATTGGCATTAATTATATACATTTGTTTTAACATTCCTAATATTTGACCAAACTCTTGGTGGCTGAGTTTTAAATTTTAACTATGTAGTAAGCAATAATCTTTGAATAATGGTACATATCTAGGGCCTTCTCCAGAATACCATATTATTTGTCCATTCCTATGCTTTTGTATATGTGATCTGTTGATGTGGGGGGGGGGTGTTTATGTAGATGCATGCATATTCATGTGTCAAATGTCTTCCTTAATTCTTTTCCAAATTTACTTATCTATCTATCTGTCTGTCTATCTATGTCTAATCTATTATTCATTTATTTATTATTTGAGATGATGTCTCCCACTGAGCCTGGACCTTGCAAATTCAGCTATATTTCCTAGCCCTATATACCCTCCTGTCTCTGTCTACACAGCACTGGACATACGTTGCCATGCCCACTTCCTTTGTGTGTGGGTGCTAGAGATCAAGCACACATCTGTAGGATTTTGCAGAAGCCCTTTACTTACTGAAAATTTTTATTTTTGTTAAACTTCTAGTCCCTTGCTGGATTACCACAGTTTGTTGTTGCACTTGCTAAGGAGGCACACAAATTAATCTAGAACACTGTTACTTTCTTCTTGGGTGGTACAGAGCAGTAGAAGATAATTAAAATAATTGTGTTCGTGAAATTACCATTGCATTTCATCTCAGAAAAAAAAAAAAAAAAAAAAAAAAAAAAACGTTCCTGTATACTTTTCAATGTCTTCATCAAAGAACAAAGATATTTGATTCAATTACTGGAACTTCACGTAGTATGTAAACCAAAATCACTACTTGAGGATAATGGTTTAAAAAAAAATCATTGTGCCATGAGAAATTTCTCCTTGGACAGAGATCACTGCTTTCGACAGTTACCTTTTCCCACGGCTGTCATGGAAGAGCAAGTGACTAACTGATAGGTGCACACATGTGGGGAAGTGGGTCTTCATTCTCTGGAACCATCAGGTTTCATATTGTCATAGAACAGCGTCTCTTTGGAAACATCCAGGTATTACTTTCTCTCCAAATCACTTTCCCTACTGACCATAACTGGTTATATAATTCTGCATCTTCTATTATCCTGACTGCTGATCCATGCCTGATGGCTATTCCAGGTCTCAAAACGCCACACACTCTTGATTGCTGCACTCTATGCTGCTTAATAAGACAATTAAAAATGATTTACAAATAGCCATTGCAATGCAACTGGGGCTGGAGGAAAAAGCATTCTGTGGACTGTAATAGTAGAAGTGGATGTCCTTCCACATTCCCTCTGCAGCTGCCTCCAATTCCAATACTAGTTTCTTTCCTGGATGCTTTAAAAATAAAAAAATAAAACATTCTAACATAACTACTTCTAAATACTATCTGGAAAGAATTTGAGCATGCCACTGATACATGCTTCTTCCATGTAATAGGGACAGCAGAGTGAAACTACCTAGCATCCTGGGACAGCCAAGAGGTAAAACAGTTGTTCATGGATCTAGCTGCCTCGTCCTTGGTCTTAGGGTAAAATCCAATCTAATCAGTGACATATCTATCTTTACCATTTCTTATTTCCTCCCCACTGGTATTGTTATGGTGATTACAATGGGCAGTTTCCCCAAAAACTGTATTGTTAGTCACACATCATAACCAGTGACCTTGATGATTGATTATAATAACTGGGAAATTTAAAAAAGAATTTCATATCTTCTTGTATATGTTTAAAATGTATATTTACTTATTTGTTATTTTAAGGTTAGTGGGATGAGAGCCATTATTGAAATAAACATTGAGAAGATTTCCTATTTTTAGCTAAGCTAGGAGAATTAATAACATTGGCATTGGTTGGATTACAGTAACTTTTCTTAGGACGAGTTATGGAATAAAAAGGGCTTGTGAAATAGCTTAGTGGTAATATGTTTCCCAAACATGCACAACATCCTAGATTTAATCATCAATAAAATAGAGGGGGATCTATGCAAAACAATTTAAGAAATGCTATCTTTCTTTTTCATTCTTCCCTATAGATATTTAGCAAATGTATAAGATTTTGAGCTTGTCATTTGTGTGTATGTGTGTGTGTGTGTGTGCGTGTGTGCATGTGTATGTGTGTGTTCATTAATTTTGACATTCCGATTTGTGATGCAGTGGATCAAGCTGTCTATATTTACGTGTTTAGACCATGGTAGTTACTTGGGATTTCCTCTACTTTGTTCAATCTTCCAATTTATCAGCAGCATGGATAATGAAATGTTTATGGCTATTTGTAGTGTTCTCTCTGGGGCACGCTAACACGTGCTGTGAGATGCTAAGCAATTGGTGGTGGCATTATTATTTCACACTACACCATAACTATTTGTGACCTCATTTGAAAATTAACCCCCGGTGTGTGTACCAATAGTCTAATCATGTGCTGTTTTCAGATGATGTAAACGCAGCAGTGGCTGTGGCCATATACCATGTTTTGAAGGATTTATTTTTTTAAACTCGGAACTTTCTATCATATATTGCTATTGAGAAGTAGCAATAAAATAAAACCAACAAATTTGCCATTGGAAACAACTGATACTCTTAGTTATATGACTAGAAAGTTCCTTTTCTGATAAAGAGTCACTGAGAACAAAGTAAGAAGCAAGAAGTGTGAGCTCCTTCAGGCTTCTCCTTAGACTTTAAATTTCTTTTTTCTCTCCTAGACCTGCTAACATTCATGTTCATGCCAAGGAGTTCCCTAACTTGATTGTTCATGAGTAAATGACCAGCCTAGCACACACCATGGTTCAAAGGCCCGGACTCAAGAATGTCTCTTACCCAGTCTCCCCTGTATCTTGCTTTCACCTAGCCTTCCTCAGTGGTAGATTGTAGGTCCTTTCTGTATCTCTGGAGATTCCTGAAACTCACCCTTGCTCTTAGCTACCTACTTCAGTCAAGTTCAGGTTCTGTGTTCTCCTGTATCCCATCTTTCCATATAGACTAGGCCTAAATGTGCTTTTATTGTTCTCAGAGAAAAGAAGTAAGCAAATTGAATAATTAAACTGAAACAGAGGTAATAAGCATAGTGGAAAAGTACCTAGTGATTTTGAAAAGCCAGCTTGCAAATATCTGACCACAAAGTCCTTTTTATGTGCTTCTGGGTCTTCCTCAATCCTCAACATGTCATGCCAAATACAAAGAGGTTATTCATTCAATATACACATATTAATTGAACATTTTTTTCTTTTTTTTATTTTTAACTTTAATTTTTATATTAATTTATTCATATTATATCTCAATTGTTAGCCCAGCCCTTGTATCCTCCCATTCCTCCCTCCCTCCCGCTTCCCCCCTACTCCCCTCCCCTATGTCTGTGACTGAGGGGGACCTCCTCCCCCTGTATATGCTCATAGGGTATCGAGTCTCTTCTTGGTGACCTATTATCCTTCCTCTGAGTGCTACCAGGCCTCCCCATCCAAGGAACATGGTCAAATATGGGGCACTAGAGTTTGTGTGAAAGTCAGATCTCCTTCTCCACTTAATGGTGGAGAATGTCCTGTCCATCAGCTAGTCTGGGTGGGGGTTCTAAGTTTACTGCCTATATTTTCCTTGGCTGGTGCCATAGTTTAAGGAGGACCCCAGGGCCCAGATCCGCCTGTCATACAGTTCTTCTTGTAGTTTTCCAGGACCCTCTGGATCCTTCTATTTCCTCCTTCTCTCAGGCTTCTCTCACCTAAAGTCTCAATAGGATGTCCTCCCCTCTGATCCACTTTCCTGGTAGGTAAAGTTTTTCATGGGGACGTACCTTTTGGACTAGTGTCTCGATATAAGTGAGTATATACCATTTAACTCTTTTTGCTTCTGGGTGAACTCACTCATTATGATAATTTCTAGTTCAATCCATTTGTCCACAAATTTTGGGAATTCCTTGTTTTTAATAGCTGAGTAGTATTCCATAGTGTAAATGTACCAACAGTTTCTTTATCCATTCTTCTACTGAGGGACACCTAGACTGTTTCCATGTTCTGGCTATTATGAATAAGGCAGCTATGAACATGGTTGAGCATATGTCCCTGTTGTGTGGTAGAGCATCTTCTGGGTATATTCCAAGGAGTGGAATAGCTGGGTCTTGAGGAAGCCCTATTCCCATTTTTCTGAGAAACCACCAGATAGATTTCCAAAGTGGTTGTACTAGTTTGCATTCCCACCAGCAATGAAGGAGTGTTCCTCCTTCTCCACGTCCTCGCCAGCATGTGGTGTCAGTTGAGTTATTGATCTTAGCCATTCTGATGGCTATAAGATGGAATCTCAGTGTCGTTTTGATTTGCATTTCTCTGATGACTAAGGAGGTCGAGCATTTCTTTAAGTGTTTCTCAACCATTTGATATTCCTCTGTTGAGAATTCTCTATTTAGTTCTGAGCCCCATTTCTCTATTGGGTTATTTGGTTTGGTGGTGTTTACTTTCTTGAGTTCTTTATATATTTTGGATATTAAACATTTGTCAGATGAAGGGTTGGTGAAGATCTTTTCCCAGTCTGTAGGCTGCTGCTTTGTTCTCTTGACAGTGTCACCTACCTTACAGAAGCTTCTCAGCCTCATGAGGTCCCATTTATTAATTGTTGACCTTAAAGCCTGGACTGTTGGTGTTCTGTTCAGGAAGTTGTCTCCTGTGCCTATGTGTTCCAGGCTCTTCCCCACTTTTTCCTCTAACTGGATTAATGTCTCTGGTTTTAGGTTGAGGTCTTTAATCCACTTGGACTTGAGTTTTGTGCATGGTGACAAATAGGGGTCTAATTGCATTTTTCTACATGTAGACATCCAGTTAGACCAGCACCATTTGTTGAAGATGCTATTGTTTTTCCATTGAATGGATTTGGCTTCTTTGTCAAAAATCAAGTGACCAAATGTGTGTGGATTCATCCCTGGGTCTTCAATTCGATTCCATTGATCCACCAGCCTATTGCTGTGCCAGTACCATGCTGTTTGAATTACCCTTGCTCTATAGTACAGCTTGAGATCAGGTATGGAGATTCCTCCAGAGGATCTTTTATTGTATAGGATTGTTTTTGCTATTCTGGGCTTTTTGTTTCTCCATATGAATTTGAGAATTGTTCTTTCAATATCTTCAAAATATTTTGTAGGTATTCTGATAGGGATTGCATTGAATCTGTAAATTGCTTTGGTAAGATGGCCATTTTTACTATGTTAATTCTCCCAATCCACGAACAAGGTAGATCCCTCTATTTTCTGATGTCATTTTCAATCGCTTTCTTTAGATATTTAAAGTTTTGTTCAAATAAGTCCTTCACTTGCTTGGTTAGGGTTATTCCTAGATATTTTATATTGTTTGTGGCTATTGTGAAAGGAGTAATTTTCCTAATTTCTTCCTTTGCCATGAAGGGAGTATTTTTCCTAATTTCTTCCTCTGCCTGTTTGTCATTTGTATATATGAAAGCTACTGACTTTTTTGAGTTTATTTTGTATCCTGCCTATTTGCTGAAGGTGTTTATCAGCTGTAGGAGTTCTCTGGTGGAATTTTGGTGGTGACTTATATACACTATAATATCATCTGCAAATAGGGATAATTTGACTTCATCCTTTCCCATTTGGATCCCCTTGATCTCCTTTTGATGTCTTATTGCTCTGGCTAGAACTTCAAGAACTATATTCAAGAGAAATGGGGAAAGTGGGCAGCCTTGTCTGGTTCCTGATTTTAGAGGGATTTCCTTGAGTATCTCTCCATTTAATTTAATATTGGCTATTGGTTTGCTGTATATAGCCTTTATTATGTTTAGATAAGTGCCTTGTATTCCTGATCTCTCCAGCACTTTAAACATAAATGGGTGTTGGATTTTGTCAAATGTTTTTCTGCATCTAAAGAGATGATCATGTGGTTTTTCTCTTTCAGTTTGTTTATATGGTGGATTACATTGATGGATTTCTGTATATTAAACCATCCCTGTATACCTGGAATGAAGCCTACCTGGTCATGGTGAATGATGTCTTTGATATGCTGTTGTATTCGCTTTGCAAGTATTTTGTTGAGTATTTTTGTATCAATGTTCATAAGAGAAATTGGTCTGAAATTCTTTTTTGTTGGGTCTTTGTGGGGTTTAGGTATCAATGTGACTGTGACCTCATAGAATGAATTTGGTAATATTCCATCCATTTCTATCTTTCAGAATAGCTTGAATAGTATCGGTATTTGCTCCTCTTTGAAGGACTGGTAGAATTCTGCACTGAAACCATCTGGCCCTGGGCTTTTTTTGGTTGGGAGACTATCAATGGTTGCTTCTATTTCTATAGGCAAAATAGGGCTATTTAATTTGTTTATCTGGTGTTGATTCAATTTTGGCAAATGGAATAGGTCGAGAAAATTGTCCATTTCCCTTAGATTTTCAAATTTTGTGGCATAAATGCCGTTAAAGTAGGTTCTTATGATTCTTTGTATTTCTTCGGTGTCTGTTGTTATGTCTCCCTTTTCATTTCTGATTTTGTTTATTTGGATAGTGTTTCTCTGTCTATTAGTTAGATTGGCTAATGGTTTGTCTATCTTGTTAATTTTCTCAAAGAGCCAGCTCTTGGTTTTGTTGATTCTTTGGATTGTTCTCTTTGTTTCTAATTTATTGATTTCAGCCCTGAGTTTGATTATTTCTCAGCGTCTACTCCTCTTGGGTGTTTGTGCTTCTTTTTTTTTTCTAAAGCTTCCAGATATGTTGTTAAGTTGTTTATGTGGGATGTTTCCATTTTCTTTTTAAAAGCACTTAGTGCTATGAATTTTCCTCTTAGCACTGCTTTCAATGTCTTCCACAAATTTGGGTATGCTGTTCCATCATTTTCATTGAATTTCAGGAAGTTTTTTATTTCTTCCCTTATTTCTTCCATAACTCATGTGTCATTAAGTAGAAAGTTGTTTAGTTTCCATGTGTTAGTATGCTTTTTGTTATTTCTGTTGTTGTTGAAGTCCAGCCTTAGACCATGGTGATCTGATAAGATATAAGGTATTATATCAATCTTCTTGTATCTGTTGAGGTTTGCTTCATGACCAACTATGTGATCAATTTTAGAGAACGTTCCATGGGGTGCTGAGAAAAATTTGTAATCCTTTGCGTTTGGGTGGAAAGTTCTGTAGATATCTGTTAGATCCATATCATTCATGACATTGGTTAATGAAGTTATTTCCCGGCTTAGTTTTTGATTCAAAGACCTATTCTTGAGTGAAAGTGGGGTGTTGAAGTCTCCCACTATTAATGTGTGGGTATCGATGAGTGGTTCAAGCTTTGTTAATAACTCTTTTACAAATGTGGGAGCCCTTGTATTAGGAGCATAGATGTTCAAAATCGTGATGTCTTCTTGGTTGACTTTACCTTTGACGAGTACGAAGTGTCCATCCTCATCCCTTTTGATTAATTTTGGTTGAAAGTCTATTTTATTAGATATTAGTATGGCTACCCTAGCTTGTTTCTTGTGACCATTTGCTTGGAATACTTTTCCCCAACCTTTTACTCTGAGGCAATGTCTGTCCTTGTGTGTTTCTTGAATGCAGAAGAATGTTGGGTCATGTTTATGCATCCACTCAGTTAGTCTGTGTCTTTTTATTGGAGAATTGAGACCATTGACGTTGAGAGATATTAATGACCAGTGATTGCTAAGTCCCTTTATTTTTGGTATTTGTAACAGTTGAGATTTTGTGAGGTTGTTATTTTGCGATGGTATAGTTACCTATTTCCTATGTAGTTTTGGTTGTAGTTTGACCTTTTGGGATGGAGTTTTCCTTCTAGTAACTTCTGTAAAGCTGGATTTGTGGCTAGGTACTGTTTGAATTTGTTTTTGTCATGGAATATCTTGTTTTCTCCATCAATGGTTATTGATAATTTCGCTGGGTATAGTAATCTTGCCTGGTATCTGTGTTCTCTTAGGGTTTGTAGAACCTCTGTCCAGGCCCTTCTGGCTTTCATGGTCTCTGCTGAGAAGTCAGGAGTAATTCTGATAGGTTTGCCTTCATATGTTACTCGGCATTTTTTTCTTGCCGCTTTTAATATTTTTTCTTTGTTTTGTATATTTTGTGCTGTTGTTATTATCATGTGGTGGGAAGATTTTCTTTTCAGGTCTACTGTATTTGGTGTTCTGTATGCCTCTCGTATGCTCATATGCATCTCCTTCTTCAAATTGGGGAAATTTTCTTCTATGATTCCATTAAAGATATTTTCTGGGCTGTGGAGTCGGTTGCCTTCTCTTTCCTCTATCCCTATTATTCTTAAGTTTCATCTTTTCATGGTGTCCTTGATTTCTTGAATGCTCTGTGTCAGGCACTTTTCATATTTAGAATTTCCCTTGATGGATGTTTCCAGTTCTGCGATTGTATCTTCACGTCCCGATATTCGTTCTTCCATTTCTTGCAATCTGTTAGATAAGGCCACCTCTGAGATACTTGCTTTCTTTTCTGATGCTTCTCGATCACGTTTTTCTTCTGTGTGTTCCTTTATGATAGCTTCAATTTTTATCTTCAGGTCTTGAACTGTTTTAATGATTTCCTTCATCTGGTTATTTGTATTTTTCTGAAATTCTTCAAATGCCTCTTTATATGACTCTTTTAAATCTTCAGCCTTCTTGTTTGCATCCTCCTGCATTTGTTTACAGATTTTATTTGTTTCTTCCGTTATCATCTTACTTACTAAGGACTTGAGGTCATTTTCTTGTATATCAGTTGTTGTTGGGTTCTCCAGGTTGTTTTCATTGCGATCGCTGGGATCTGGAGATGCCAAACTGTTTTGGTTTTTGTTATCATTCTTTCACTGTCCTCTTGTCATTTTGGTGACTCTGATGTTGGGAGGTGGTTTGTAGTGACCTTCCCTGTTTGAGAATGGATAGTTGATGCCTGATTATAGGTAGGGTGCCCTTGCCTGTGGGGATCAGGGAGTATTTCCCTGGACCAGGCAGGTGATTCAGACTCTACTCCTGGAGATTTTTCTCAACACCTTAGGCTCCAGGCTGAGTCATGCAAAGTAGGTTTCTGTTTGGGCCTTTTCACCTTACTGCTGTAATTCAGATCAGCAGTTTTGGGACCTAGAATAAGGTCAGCACACAAATGCTCTGGTTGTGTAGGTTGATCCCAGCTGCCTGTCCTTCCTGTTGCTTTGTAGCCAAGACCCCAGGTGGATCAGATCTTCTGGGCTGTAGCTGTCTTTTAGCTCTGCCTCTATACTCTGTAGAAGCGTCCAACCTCTCCCATGAATTTGGGAGTTCTTGCTGGCTCTGCAGGAACTAACCCAGCTAGGTTCTGTCTGTTGGAGGTTACAGGATCAGTGCCTGGTGGGCCTGAGACAATATGGTTTCAGGCCACTGGCAGTATCCAATGAGGCAGCAATTTCCACACCCCTGTAAGCCAGGATGCTCCCAGATCACTTTAGGTCAGCAGTTAGACCCTGCAATCACAACCCACGGCTCCGTATATTGTGAGAGGTCCTGTTGTGCACCAGCAAGAATGGACCCAGCTAGGTTCTGTTGTTTGGGGAGTGCCGAGTCAGTGCCGGAAGACTGGGCGGGCGGCTGGCAACAATAGCGAATCAGACCACTGGCGAGAATCCCCTGTATCTTCTCTTTCCGCCAGTGAAAGCCAGGACACTCCAAGATTTCTTTAGGTCAGCAGTTAGACCCTGCAAGCAAGACCCACATTTCCTGATAATGTGGATGGTCCCACTGGGCCTGTGGGAGCAGTCCATGCTGGTTTCTAACTGCCCCTGTTTGCAAGGTCAATCCTTTGTGTCTGGCTTCAGATTGGACCCAGGACGTGGTCCGCGAGCTACACGCCAGCTCTAGCTGTTTTTGGTGAGTCCCGCCACCTGTTTCCACTCAGGCTAGGCAGGTGACCTCTGCAGTTTGACGTGGTGTACATGGAGAGGTTCAATGGTAGTTTCACCCTAATGGCTGAGACTCCTCAGGCTGGGGGCTCCGGAAAATCCCCTCCTTAAATGGCGAGTTTGGGTTTTATGTGCCATCTGCAGCTCAGTTGTGGATTCCATTTCAGAGTTTGAGGAGTGCGTTTAGCACCTCCGGACTGTTGCTTGTCCGAGGGTTAGACCCACTGGTGGCCTTCGGAGTTTGGGGCCCCACTCACCTACAGTTCTCAAAATCCAGCAGTCTGTGGCTCCATTCACGTCCCTGGTCCCCTCGGAGTAGATCAGCTATGGTGCATACTAGTCGACACCATCTTGGAATCTCTAATTGAACATTTATTATGGGAAACTTACTTAACATGAGCACACAGAGATGCAAGAAATGGAAGACTTTTATTCTGCATCATGTACGTCTACAATGTAGCTCCAGAGGGGGGAAAACTTCCAATGACAGCTGTTAGCATACTTTGGAGCTTATTTATATCATAGTAGGGGCTCTTTGTGTCAAAAACAAGAAACAACAGAGAGAGAGAGAGAGAGAGAGAGAGAGAGAGAGAGAGAGAGAGAGAGAGAGAGAGAGAGAGAGAGAGAGAGAGAGAGAGAGAAGTTAGTCTTTCAGAATTCTTCTTACTCTAGAATTCCAAGAACATTAGACTTTCATGCTTGCCTAATTATATCTGGGTGGGTATTATCCATACTAGGTATTAAAGATACCAAGGAAAAAGTCACTCTGGGGAAACAAGAAGATAGGCACTCATAAGTATCTTAGTTACTTTTCTATTGCCATGGCAAGACATCATAACCAAAGCAACTTATAAAAGAAAACATTGAATTTGGGTCCATGGCTCAGGAAGAATAGCGTCCATGAGCTTCACTGAGGGGAGCATGACAGCAGGCAGACATAGCATCTGACTTGCAAACAGGAGGCAGAGAGAGGACAGCATAAGCTTTTGAAACCTCAAAGCCAGCCTCCAGCAAGATACCTTCTCTGGCAAGGCCACAACTCCCTATCCTCCCAGAAGAATTCCACCAACTGGAGACCAAGCATTCCAACATATGAACATATGGAAACTACTTTTCCTAAAACCACCACAACCAGGATACTGGAATTTTTACTGAGCTTACACTTTTTTTTGGTAGGAAAAAGGTTCAGGCAAAAGGGAGTATACAATGGTTCTATCCTCTCCACCCTCATGATATTTCTTGTCTGTATATTTTCAGAATCTAAGTATTTGGGAAATACTAAATATCTTAAAGAAACACGGACCCGCCGTGCTATAATACCTGTCAGAATTTGAGGTTATCAGGACTTCTAGAAAGAATTGTACTCTGGTGTATGAACTGATCTAGCCTCATGGGTTTGGGATACTAATCAGTGCTTCCCCACATCAACTCTCTGAACTTGTCACAAATCAAGAATTGTCACATCTCAGCCGGGTGTGGTGGCACATGCCTGTAATCCAAGCACTCGGGAGGCAGAGGTAGGTGGATTGATGTGAGTTCAAGGCCAGCCTGGTCTACAAAGCATGTCCAGGACAGCCAAAGGCTTCATAGAGAAACCCTGTCTCAAAAAACAAACAAACAAACAAAACAAACAACAAACAACAACAACAAAAAGAATTGTCACATCTCAAAATACTTTTTCAGTAGAAGGTTTATTTCCCCTTTAGTACATTGTTCTGATGAGGTGGGGGAATGCAGATGACCCCTTGAGAGCCCCTTGAAATACACAGCTCCTCACTAGGGGCCCAATTAGTAGGAAAACCCCACTTTACAAGATTCTACTATACCCTTGAAATTGTACTTCAAAACTACATGCACCAACTTCCCCGCCAGGCACAGAAGCAGACTCCATGTTTTCATTTTGACCTTAATTAAATCTCTACACAGAATGTCTGTTTGGCTCTCCAGTGGCACAGGGCAGGCAGAGGAAAGGGAAGTGCCCTGCTTTCCTAGTTTTAGTCTATTGCTATGATAAAACACTCTGCCCAAATGCAGCTTTGGGGAAGAATGGTTGTGTTTTGGCTTACAGCCTAGTACTGAAGAAAGTCAAAGCAGGCACTCAAGCAGGAACATGAAGCAGAAATTGTAGAGAAACACTGCTTCCTGGCTTCCTTACTTGCAAGTTCATGCTTCCTTCGCTTTCTTACATAGCCCAGGGCCACCTTGTTAGGGAATGTTGCCACCCACGATGGACTAGGCCCTTCTAAACCAATTACCAGTCAAAGCAAGTTGCCACAGACACGCCCACTGGTAATGCCTTAGTTGAGATTCACTTCTCAGGTGACTCTTGGCTGTGTGAAGTTGACAGCTCAAGCTCAGTGTGACACCGACATTTGCTCTTTCTCAAATTCTCCCTCTAGCGCGCTCTCTCTCTCTCCCTCCCTCCCTCCTTCCCTCCCTCCCTCCCCCTTCCTCTCCTCTATTGTAGCATTGTACTTATGAAGTAGTTAAAAGAATGCCTGCCCAGAAGTCATTCTGGTGTCTCCTCTACCTCTCATTTAGTTTCTTGCACTTAATAAAACCCAAATCATCAAAATATGCTATGCATAGTCTACACACAGTCTTATGGCTGATCCTAAGCCAACTTCTGGCACACCATGCATAATGACACGATCCTTTGAAAGCCAAGGAACTAAAATTCCAACGACGTTCATTGTGGCTGTAGACAATGTTTTAAACATGTACCTGTTGACGATGTGGTAGCTGTGCTGTTTGTTTTTCTACTCTTCTATTTGGCTGCTCCTAGCATGTGAAAGCAAACTTATAGTTAAGTTACATAAAAGCCACATGCAAGTTTCTGCTTTCTAGAACAGAAGTTGTGCACTTCTTATTTGTCTGTTTTAGTTTGCTCTTTGTCTCCCACAGGGTAAACTCTACCAACTGAGATAAGACTGTGATGTGGGGTGTGAAAGGGAGGCAAGTCTGTTTTCCCAGTGTGCTTAAGACAGGAAAGAAATGGTTTACTTTGCCTTGCAACAGTCCTGAAAGAAAAAAAGAAAGAAAGAAAGAAAGAAAGAGAGAAAGAAAGAAAGAGAGAAAGAAAGAAAGATGAAGATTACATTCTAGATGATATAGTGAATGCAGAAAAGACCTCTTATTGATGGAAGCAGAGTTTAAGTTATTTTTATCACTTTTGGCCTTTGAGTTAATTAGTCTAATGAATGCTTAAGAGGGAAGCAAGTGAGAAGGGAAGAAATAGTTGGAAAACGTACCCAGTGAAAAGCTAAGAATAAGGTTGGAGCCATGCAGTGCTGAGTCTTGACTACTGACTGTTGCCTAAGGTCTTTGGTTGGTCCCAGCCTTGGGGCTTCTACTGCCTTGCTTACGTTGCTTCGACAAAAAAAAAAAAAAAAAAAAAAAAAAAAAAAAAAAAAAAAAAAAAAAAGGAGTTACTTTCAAAGCTTCAGTGAAATGAGATAAAAAATTCCCCCTCCCATTGTGTTCATTTTGATGAGTTTATATTTTCATTCTATTTCTTTTATTATTAACATATGTATATAGGAATATAAATTTAAAAGACAAGGGAAGAGGGAAGGGAAAAAAAGAAGAGAAGAGTACTGGAAGAGGGCAGCCAAAGAAGAAAGAGGAGTATCTGTTTCCTTCATCTGGGACAGTGAGGTGTAGGAAAATGGTAATATGTTAAAATCTGAAATACCTAGAAATTTGTTCCTCAAGAGCCCATGAATTTTCTTGATTTTAAAATCAACATTATGCAACCAAATGTAAGCCTGGCCTGAGTGAGTTGACTGAGAGTGTGTATCTACTGGATTGCTTAAGAAAGTCTTCCCTAGTGTCTTTGTGTAATTGCCCAGTGTGATGTTAAAGTTCACATGTGTAAATAAATGTCCTACCATATGCCAGGGAAATGCAAGAAAGAAGATTCTGAAGACTTGATACATCTCAGAAAATTCTAACATAAAACCATTGTTATAAAAGGCATTGTATATGATTTTGATATAGAGATGAATGGATTCATGAAAAACAGAGGAATACTTCCAAAATTGTTTCTAGCATATGTAAGAATTTGATTTTTTTACAAAGGTGTTTTTATAGTCGAGTGATAGAAACATTTATTTGACAAACTGTCTATCCATATGAAATAAATTCATACTAAATAACTAGGTCACTTCATAAACAAATCTTTAAAAAGTAAAAGAAATTACCAAAAGAAAAATATTGGAGGAAAATTCAGGTTACTTGTACAACCCAGTAATTGACAGTTTTCTAGCAAATACAGGAAATCCCAGATGAATGCATGTTTGTGTGTGTGTCTGTGTGTGTGTGTTCGTGTGTGTGATTTATATTTATATAGTGTTTAAAGTAACATTTGTAGTAACAATTTTTATAATTAAAATATACACTTTACAAATTCAATATGTAAATAATATGGTTAGAAAATGTTGGAATATGGTCATAAGGATTCTAAACAAATTAAACAAACTGAGTTCTCCTTTATCTGCTGTAACAAGCAACCAGGAGATAAGCAATCCTGACAGCTACAGTAGCTGCATGCAGTATCTCAAAGTGTACTGACTTATCTCTCCTTCACAGTCCTCACTGTAGGCTTTCATCTTCATGTTTATCACTTCAGGTACAAGCAGAAAATGCTGGCCAGACGTGCTTTTTTTAAACGAGGGGATACATAAACTTCCTGTGATAGCCCCAGGTACAAGGGAGACTTGCTGATGTCTAGGTCTGAGAATTGCTTTTGTTTGTTTGATCATGAACTATTTGCACCCTTACAACCATTGTTCTATAGCTATGGAGAAGAGAGGTACATTGATTCTAAATAGATGGGTAAGAGCGCCTGCTGTGCAAGTGAAGGAAATGTCTGGATTATTCATGGAGCATTTTCAAACTGATACCTAAGGAAAACAACTCAATGGAAAAATAAGTGAGAAACTAAGAGTTGGACTAGTTCAAGTGGCATAGTACGTAATGAAAGGGGGCCAGCTGCCTTAACATTCATGGAATTGTGCATTTAAAAAAGAATGAGATAGCATTTTATAGTCACCCTGTCACATGGATTTTACAGTGTGCTACTTTCTGCTGGTGCACGAAATGCAGAAAAGAAATCACTACATTCGGAGGAAGGATAGCAGACTACCAAGAAGAGACTTGATACCCTAGCACCATATTCAGGGGGAGGAAGTCCCCCTCAGTCACAGTCATAGGGAAGGGGGATTGGGGTGAAAGTGGGAGGGAGGGAGGAATGGGAGGATGCATGAGATGGGATAGAAAATGAGATGTAATATGAATTATTTTATTTTTCAAGAAAAAAGAAAAAAGAAAAAAATCACTACAGCTTGTTTCCCTATTTAAAAGATCAACCTTCACATGGCAATTTCACCAAATTTCAGGCATACAATCATGTGTGTATATCCTTTGACCCAGAAAATCTGGACGTGAAGCCTATTTCATCAAAGTAAAAATATGATTATTCAAACATTTATGCCCAAGGGCTTTATTGTATCATTTTTGTCGTGATTAAAAAGAGAGGCGATGTTAGATAAGTGTTCATAATGAGAAAAATGGACTTGCTAAGTAAATTATAGTGAATAGCAATACTATTATGCTGTTATTTGGAAACACTGATTTTGGTCTATCTTGATCAACACATGATAACATAGAAGCATCTCTACAATGTATCATTAAGCTACAGGATACAGCTATGGTGGAGAAAGATAAACACGATGCAAGTTATTAACCCAGGTTACCATGGCTGGGAGGGAATAGAGAAGCAAGTTGTAGGCAATAAGGGACCAGAAAAAAAAAAAAATCAAAATTTATTTCATGCCTACATAGTAAAATGATTTAGAGTTTTTTTGTTTGTTTGTTTGTTTGTTTGTTTATGATGGAAGAGAAATCATATTATGAACAGGGTGCCCCAAAGTTAACACAGGATAAAGAACAGTCAACTGAGAATTCACTTGCCTCTGTTCCTTGTTAGATGACCGATCTGGCCTATAGACAGTTCTTTTTTCACAGAAGAATTGTTGAACTGCCAAAAAGATGGTGTGTGCTTTTCTACAAGCAGTAAACGCTATGGCGTTCTCTTCTATAATAAATAAATTAAATATCTTCTTTTAAAAGCAGGTGGTAAACGTGTGCTTTCACACTGAGGAAACGAATCGTGTTTGCAGGAAGGATAATGAGAAGGCAGCAAGGTTTCAGTGCACACTTGGAAAGTGTGGGCTACTTCAGTGCAGGGAAGGTTCCTCACTGCTCGTAGCTAACTGACGCCCAGAATGTTCCCAGCCATCTGATTCCAAGCCCAGAGTTTTGGCTCCTGGGCTGTGTTGCTGGCACTGAAGAAGTGGGGTGGCGTGTTGTTTAAATCACAGCACTTCGCTGTTTCCTGGCTAAGTTACAAAACAGTGCTGTAGTCGTGAAACTGAATGTCATCAACACGTGTTTGTGGCATGTACGGAGCACGCAAGGCACTGCAGTAGCGCTTTAGGCAAGTGAGCGATTCCATTTGAAAGAGGTGTGATTGCTTCCCATAGGAACTTTTCAAACTAAAGGAAGGGGGAAACAAAAACAAAAACAAAAAGACAAAACAAACAAAACAAAACAAAAAAACACAAAACAAAACACCCAAACAGAAAGCAAGCCAGTGGATTTTCCAAGCCGCGTTATCTGATTCCGGAGCTTAGCTCTGGGCTTTGTGCACATTAAATACTCAATAACAACAACTGAGTGGAGGTGAAAATCAACCCTGTTATAAGGAGCAGGGCTGGTAACAGCAGTATTTAGCTGAGTGCTTTGTCTTTTGCCAGGATCCATCTTGCTTCTAGGCACTTAAATGCAAATATGATTTTTCTCCCATGAGTTCCACTTAGTTTGGAATAGAAAGGGGCTCTGCATCTGAGGCTGGAATTGCACCTGGTTGAAACAATTGAGTTAGAAGAAAGCGCATACTGCCTGTTTCTAGCGTGACACCTCTAGTCTATAGAGATATGGTATGTTGACATGCTCTGTCTATAGGTAAAAGCGAACCTTCTCAGTGTGGTGTAGCAGTCCCCCCCCCCCCATATCTCCTTCTTCCTTCATCTGTGGGAGCCCCATCCTTTGCCCTGTGCGATCAGCACTAAGACGTCTGCTGTTTTCTAGCACCCTGTGCTGGTTTGGCTCTCTAGACCCATGCCTTCTTCCTCACACCGAAATGCCAGTCCTGTTCCATGTACAATGGGGAGATCATGTTTGATTACTTGTTATTCTTGGCATGGTTTTGTTTAAACTTATCCAGAAAAATATTAAACATTCACTTCTTTGTTATTCTACTTATTTATCATTTGTGGCACTTTTCACAGTTGTATTTATTTGCCTGACTCTTGACTTACTAGACGGACAGAGTTGTTTCTTTGCACACCGTTAGTTAGCCTACCATTGGCTTTATCATAGAATCTTTGTAATGGTATCTCTGAACTGTCAAAAGGGCTGATGAACAAGTGACTGAATGATTGAGCTAGTAAACGAAGTGAGGAATATAATACACTTGGAAAATGAGAAATTGCTATTTAGTTATCTCTAGGGACAGTTGTTAAAATTGCTTTTAGATTTATTTGTTTTATTTTATGTATTTGAATGTTTTACCTGCATATATGTCTGCATACTACATGTGTGCCTGGTATCTTCAGAAGGTAAAATAGGGCAGTAGATACCCTGGGTTATGAATCGTTGTGAGCCATCATGTGGATTCTGGGGGCCAGAGCTGGGTCCTCTGCAAGAGCAGTAAGTGCTCTAAGCCACTGAGCCATCTCTCCAGCCCCAAGAAAAGTGTTCTGAATAAGAATTTTATAGAGAAGACAAAGATAAGGATAATGTCTTTCCTTTTATCTTTAGAAATTATGGGTTAACATTTGTATATAGGAGAGATATTTTGGACCCAAAGTGCTTTATAACCACAGTCTACTTATTTAGGCTTCTCTAAAATAGTCTCTCCTTGGGCATGTTTAAAACCTGAAGTCTGGTTGGCGTTATAAATATGCATGAGATGTTGGGGGAAGACAGCCTAGGGTGTGAATCACACTTCAAGCAGACCCACCCGCTTGCTCCCGACTTCAAGTTTTTCAGAAGTGTGAAATGAAAATGTTTTTAAAATTAGAAAATGTGCCATCAGAACTTTATCAGCCCAAAGAGAAAATAAATAATCTCTTTAAAGGTGGGGACTGCTGAGGATATTTACTTAGTTAGTTTCACAGCTAAAATGCTTAGATAAGATTTCGTTAGAAAATACACAAATTAATTTAATGAATACGGCGGAAAAAAAAATACATCTTCCCTAAACAAACTGGGTACCAAATGCTGCAATCCAGGGTTTCTGAGGGATTGTTTAAACCTAAATTATGAGCAAATTGTTTCATGGGGGGAAAAGGAACCTCTCCAGGGGTGTCTTTGTAAGGTCGATTTGCATTTGAAGAGGCACCTGGGAGCATTTGAAGAGTTGGGTGATTTCTGCAGAGCCATTTGGATCTTAAATCGCTAAATGTTAACAACAAAAATGAGAGAAAAATTGTATCATTTTGCTCTCAGGTTTGTGGAAGATGGATTTTGTTTCTCATTGTTAATCTTGATTTTAAAGTCTCGAAGATTGAACTGAGCGTACATATGCAGGAAAATCATGAGATAACAAAGATAATGTCCTGAGTTCAGTCACAGAATACCGCCTACCCAGTCCACTTCTCTAAACATCAGTGCGACGGCATTAGAAGACTTAATGGAAAAGTAAACACCCAGTGATAACCCTGTGGAATGACGCAAAGTGGTCCTGAAATTGAGCCAAACTGAAATACGTAAACATTAAGATAAAAATCATGAAACATTACAAAACTAAAACACTGAGGTGGATGTGTTACTTGAAGGACAGTTTGCAATTTCCAAAAATTTCTGTGACTGAAAAGCAGGCTGGAGCTGTAAGGTCTGTAATGGAGAACAGGGGGAAGGAGAGAGATGTTCCGTGGGACAGGCCTCAACATGGCCTACCTTGGTACCAGCGGGCAGGCTCCGCCATCCCACCTTCTGTGTCCTGCTCAGGGTTCCTGAGGCAGTAGGTGCAGAAAGATCAGGATAACCTGCAACTCTGATAAACTTCCAAAGACTAGGGACACGGGGGGGGGGGGGGGGGGGGGGGGGGGGTGGCTGTCGGACAGGCCACATTTTGAGCACTGCTCTGTCAAATGGGTAAGACTGAATTTGAAAATACCATCACCACCTATAGTTAAACACAGAGCTCTTTTTTTTTTTTTTTTTTTGGTTTTTAGAGACAGGGTTTCTTTGTAGCCTTGGCTGTCCTGGACCCACTTTGTAGACCAGGCTGGCCTCGAACTCACAGCAATCCACCTGCCTCTGCCTCCCGAATGCTGGGATTATAGGCGTGTGCTACCACGCCCAGCCAGAGCTCCTTTCTTAAGTGTCTAGGGCTCTCTATGTGTCCATCTTTCTCTCTCTGAGTGTGTGTCTCTGTCTGTCTGTCTGTCTGTCTGTGTGTCTTTCTCTGTCTCTGTGTCTTCCCCTCCCATATGATAATTTAAAATGCTACTGTTTTTAGCCCTCTGTTATGGAGGTTGGCATTCTTTTTTTTTATATCAATGCAGTTACTGTTAACCAGTGTGCATCTTCTGCAACAGCTTGGGACAGACATTGTTTCTTAAGGACATAAAAGAAAATAACATTTACTTTCATAAAACAGTTGTCTAGCTTCTGGACAGAACTGTAGGTTCTGTCACTAATTTATTACTATACTTTGATTTTTCCCCCTCATGGTTGAGATTGAAAGTGAATTTCAAATGATGAAACTTGATTTTAGTAAATACTAACCAGATCCTACCCTTTGGATCGGAAGATACAAGAACATCCGGGAGAAAAGCAAAAACAGAAACATAAAACTACATACTTGCTTAGCAGAGTGCGTATGTCCAAGCACATGCTTTTTTATATCTACCCAAAATATGTTTCATTCTTTTCTTCTTCCCGTGTTTTCCTCTCCCCTCCTTTCCCCTTTCTTTCCTTCCTTTCTATGTGTGGTATATGCACATGAGCACATGTGTAGGAAGATCAGAAACTTTATTGTTTTCTACCATTCGCAGTGGTTCTCAGCCTTCCAAATGCTGTGACCCTTTCATACAGCCTCTCATGGTAGGTGACCCTTGTGAAAGGGTCATTCAACCCCCAAAGAGGTCATGACCCCATTGGTTGAGAAACACTGATAGAGGGTCTCTCGCTGAACCTGAAGCTCGCAGATTGGCTAGACTGGCTGGCCAATGAGCCTGAAGATTTTTTTCTTCACTCTCTCGGCTGGGATCACAGATAGGTAACGGTGTTATCTTTTTATGCAGATACTGGGGATCTGAACTAGGGTTCTCATGCTTGCACAGCAAGCACTTTATGTACTAAGCCATCTCCCCAGCTCTAACTGCGTGCATTCTGACTTGGTACCAGTCTAGACCTTGGAACCCCAAAGCTACAATGACTTTATCCTTGGGTGTGAATGTCACTAAGTCAGCAGCTCCTGGAAAGTCATTAATCTCTGCTCAGGCCCAAGCTGCTTCAGTGATTTTATCCCACTCAGCATTGTCCTTAGTGAGAGGTCTTCCGGCTCAAGGCTTCTGCCTGCTCTCTGTTTCCTTTCAAGTGGAGAGAAGGCTGCCTTCACAAATACTTCCCCAGTAAGGCCAAGGATAAGCATTTCTCCATGAAGAAATCCAACTCTGAGCTTCATTTTCTGTAAAACTTGGTTTTGTTTTTCTAACTATACAACCTTTGACAATGCTTTTTCAAAACTTACTCCATCCTGGTTGGAACTGCTCATTCTTGGCTCATGTTTGGGGGCTTTTCAAACCTAGGGCTCCTAAGGAGAACACATACAAAGGGTGAGAAAACCAAACAAACCATACTAGCCTTCTGGAGAGTAAGGAGTTAGAATCCTGGCCTAACATCACTATCACAGAATCAGTAGATACCTTCCCCTATCTTTGCCTGTTCTCTTCCAAAACATCTACATTTGACCTTTACTGGCCATAATGTACTTGGGGAGAGCTGATTTTCATTTTTGAAAGTATCTGCTGAGATGAATATTAGTCAGTGGTTCTTGAGGAGTAGATAGTAAATTCCCAACCCCCACTTCAATCCTCTTGAGTCGGAATCTCTCAAGGTGTGATCTGGTGCTTTGCTTTGTAACACGCCCAGTCAGAAGATCACCAATGCTGAAATAAATCAGCCAGGTGCTTATTTAGGCTGTGGGAAGTCTTTAGGAGACAGGCAAGGTTGGGGGTGGTGCTGTCAGCTCTTGTGCTTCTATGTGTTTGCTGTTCACTTGACACAAGTGAGCCAGGTGTTCTAAAGGACACTTGTATCTAATTGTACAAAGAGCTAGCAGCTTGACCATAGTGCAGAGCATAACAGAGTAGTGTACAAACATGCTTGTTCTCTCTGCTCCATGGGCAGGAGGCCGTGTTCTAAACTTCTACACAGGTATTTCTTAGGAAGAGGGCTCGTGGGTTGTTTTTCTTCCAAAGCACCTGAGTTCCAACTACCAAATAATACTCTTCTATTTCCTGCTCAATAATTGCCCTTGGCCACTGAGATTTACCCATTTGTGTGAATGATTCAATCCAGATAGTCCAATCCAGGCTTGACTGCCTGCCTTCCCTTCTAGCAAAATGTATAGATTGCTGCATATGTCTGCCCCAAACCACAATTATAAACAAAAAATAATAAATTACCTCTTTCTGTAGGTCTTCTTTCAAGCTCAACATGTGGTTTGTAGTTTATGGGGTATTGATTGTGTATTATCAGGTTAGCTCACACACTGACAATTACATGTAGCGCCAGGGTAGCCATGACAATGGAGTCCAGTTGCCATAGCAATGAAAGAAGTCCTATAGCTGCTACCTACAGCCTGCTTTCCAGCGATAAATGTGCTACTCACTTCATTTTAATTAAAAGATGAAATTATAGACTCTAGAAAGAAATAAATGGGCCCACTCCCCATTTTCCTCCCAGCCACCTGGACACAAGTATAAATAGGAAGTAAGTAAGCATTCTCTTAAAGGTAAATATTGAGGATTTTGAAAGCATATTTTCCAGTAGTTTTGTGGACACTGGGGACAAATGAGTGATATGTTGCTGAACAGACGTTGAATTAGTTCCCACATTTTTGCATTCTTAACTAACTGATAAATTATTTTTTTTAAGTCTCTTGTCTTAACTATTTGTCATGTATGGTCTACCTTCTCTTTTGCAGTAGAACCTTCTGTTGGCTCTGTTCCTTAACAATTAAACTTTACTATACAACTCAACTATTTTACACAAGAAGGAAAAGAGGTTAAAGGGAAACAAGAGTGAACCTTCCGGTATCCATTCCATGGGACGGGTCCCTGGGTGTCTCTGGTCTGCATGCTGGTCCAGCCTGCTCGCTGATCCTTTTCCTGATATATGTGCGCTCAAGCTCAATCTGAACCTGCTGCTCCTCTAGTCCTCGCTGCCTGTCTGTCTCTCAGGTGCAAAGGCCGGTCTCCTCCTCCCATCGAGGGTCAATTAGAAACACAATAATCCAGATGGAGTCCCTCACCCCCACTCCCAGTCCACTTCCTGAATTCCAGGCCCAGAATGGCTCCACCCAGTCTATCTCAAGGTTAATCTCAGGGAATATCAGTGGTGTGTCCAAGGGCAAAGCCTGCCAAGACTGTTTTCACCTGTGACAAAGCTTACAATCCTTCCCACAACCTTCAATGAATTTTCTTGCTGAGTTTAGTTTATACTTAAAAACTCATGGCTGATACCAGAAGTTATTTTACAATTAACATCAAATGGCACCATGCAAGGTATCAAATGGCACCGAAAGGTATCAATAATGATAATGAATATGTAGTCACGAATGATCCCACTTCAATGCTAGTGCTTCTTGTATGCTTTAGAACTAACAGTCTTTGTGTGGTAGCCCAGACATATGCTGTAATCATACCGAGTCTGGAATGCTTCCCATAGCACAGAGGAAGATGTACATTGGGGACTCTGAAATGAATAGACTCTATGCTTACCCTGCCCCCAGTGGATAGAAAGCTAGTCAAACAGCAAAGCAAATGATTAACAAAATAAAGAATAAGGTAGTGACTGAAGAAAATTACAGGCAGCAAAAGGAGGCAGAGAGAGGGACCGGGAGGGAGAGAGAGAGAGGGTGCAGAATTGGTTTAAAATTCTCCTATATGTGAGCATAAGTTTGGATCAAATCTGGATTCTACTTTGAACTTTTCACTTTAGATGAGAATTTTCTGTCACTTACTATGGCAGAATGGCCTTCCTATTTCCCCTTGATCACTTTTGAAAGCTTCAAGTTGCCTTAACTCCTTTTTCTTCTTTTAGTCTTTTCTCTGAAGTCAGATGATTTGCATTTCCAGAAACAACCCCATGAGACACGGCTGAATTCTGTTTGTTTAGGTCACATGGAAGAAAGAAACCACTATATTCAGGCAAGGAAGACATCTGGGACAATTTTATGGGGTGATACAGCAAAATACCCATGGCAATAAAGATTGTAGGATCTCTGGAAAATTATTTTTAATGAAATGACCCAGGAAATTGTGTACTCATGTTGACTGGATCTACCCTCTGTGGGTGTGTATGTAGGTGAGGTATCACATGTGGAAGACATTTCAGTCATGGATTACAATGTTTAGCTTTTAGGAAAAGGAAAAAATGAGTTGGGGATTAAATAACTTTCTCCACAATAGAGAATTATTCACAGAATTGTTTCTAGGTTATAACACAAAACGAAAGGTTCTTTGATATTTTCAATCACTTTTCTTAATCTACATTCGCCGTTTTTGAAATAAGGACACTGGTGGCATAATCAATCAATGTTCCTTTTCATTTTTGTTAGTACTTACCCAGGTCTATGGCTGTACCACCCTAATGCACCTGCTCTCTTCTCATGTTTGTACTTTATAAGTAAACACAGTATGTGAAAGCCTTAATCCGAGTGCTAAGACAAAGCTTTCATACATTTTCTAGCCTCGTGATCCTGTTTTCTAGAAAGATTAGTGCTTTTAGACACATAATTACACAATAAATGATTTAAGTTCTATAGGATAAAAAGAAATAATACATCCTACAAGAGAAATCCTAAAACAGAGAATAAAATTCTCCTTTTTCCCCTTTCTCCCTCCTCCTCCCTCCCCTGCTGTCTCTTCCTCTTCTTTCTTGAGACAGGTTTACCCCATATAGCCCAGACTAGCCTCAAACTAGCCTCCTACAGATTACTCCCAAGTATTAGGATTATAACCATGTTTCACCACACATAGTGTAACAACGAAATTCTAGAATGTTCAACACTTTATTCACCAAGGAAACCTACTCTAATAGACTAAATAAAAATTTAAATGGTAAGTAACTTTTATGAGTATACTCACTATAAACACACACACACACACACACACACACACACACACACAGAGTTGTATATAATCAGAAGTTTGTATTTCTTTCTGCCCTGTTTCAGGTTGGCTGAACATATATCCTAAGATACATTTACTTATTGTTTTGCTGTTGATGTATTTTTCTCTCTGTGCCCTTAATTGTTAAATTTATAATTTCATTAAACTCTAAAATTTATAGTTTTTATTTGTTTGAGTTACAACATTGAAGCTGTTAGTGTCACTATACTCCTCTATAGTTCAAATTTTTTAAAGATCTAGTAAGCTTTTCACTGGAGCCAGCCAGTTTCGCCTAATCACGCCTCCCCCAGTTTCAACCTTATCTCTGCTTCCACATAACTTGATGGTTCTCTGTTTCATATGAGGACTGATTCTGCAGTATGCCACTACTCAAATGTAACATGATTGGAAAGAAAGAACCAAATCCCACATGAACATTCAAAGCAGTGATTACAATGCTCATCATGCCACAGATGCATGGTAGACATGTATGCTGCAAGATCAGGAGTCTGTGTCTGTCCAGCAGTGCATGTTTAAATTAACAATCATGCTATCTAAAAGGTAGGACTTCCAACTTTTAGCAAAATTTTCAGTTGAATCCTCTCCGCTCTAGAGTCACAACATTCAGTGTCTTGCTTTTTGCTCACATGGTAGCTGAATCTCTCATTACCAAACCAAAGTTAGTGCTTTCAATGCCTTGTTTTTCTTTTTCTTTTTTAACTTGCTTTGCTGTTACAACCTAAGACCCTATGAAAGCCAAAAGAATGCCAACTTCAGGCCAACCCATTCATGTTGATTTCTCCTACCTAGCCTGGCACATCTGTCTGTGGATAGATCTGAACCCTCTGATGAGCTGGCAGCCATTACTAGCAGAAGGTCTGAGATTGTATTCACTGAGAAGAAGAGCTGAGGCTGGGGGAACTACAGAGAGTCTCTGTGTATTTGAAGCAGTATCAAAGCAGCTAGGGGTGCTGAGAAGTGGCACAAGGGAGGAGTTTAGATTGCTGGGACCACCAGCCACCTACCCTGCACACACAAACCCCGTTTTGGGCTTCAGATCTTCAAATATGTTCAGTCTGTAATTAAGTGTCAAAGAATTGATAAGGAAAGCTCCTGCAATGTGAGCTCATTGATGGAACCTTTTTTTTTTTTTTTTTTTTTTTTTTTTGGCAGGCTGCATGATATAATTAGTCTAAACAAGAGGTACAGTCTGTGGTGGTTTGGGCCACTGGCCAATAATGTTTAATTCTGTAATAAAATGAGGCAAAGAAGGAAAGGATCAGCAAAAGATCATTTATGCTTATCTGTGGAAAAAAAATCAAAAGAAGTGGATTCTAAGATACCGTTTGCTGGAGATGGAAAGTAGTTTTAGCTTTTGGCTATTTTCTGGGGCAGTAGAACTTAAGAAAACTGTATAACCTCAACCTTTGCAAGTACTGGTGCTCTGTCAATAGTGATGCAAAGTTGTTCCTGAAGGCAAATGGACTGAAACAATGATGCGGTTCAACCCTGGCATTCAGGAGGCGGAGGCAGGAGCACTAGAAGATTTGAGGCCAGCCCAGCCCTTATTGCAATACCTGGCATCAGAAAATCAAGGAAAGAAAAGGAAATAAGGTAGGAAAGTAGAAGTGAAAGGAGAGAAGGAGGAAGGAAGGAAGCGAAGGGGGAATCAACAAAGGAAGGAAGAAGGGAGGAAGGAAGAAAAGAAGGAAGGAAGCCAATTAGTTCTCAAATTAAAGTCTATCTACACACCAAACTCTTCATAGACATTCTTTCAGAATCATTCCCCTGTACCTGCTAACTGGACTTCTCCAGAGGGCAGCAAAGAGCATCTGAACAATGGCATCATACTAATGGCTCATGCCAGGAACCATGGTACATGGAATACATGGAAGGCTGAGGGACACGGTCAAAGGAAAATGACAACCATGAGACAACATTGTTGCCAGATTAAGAGGAAAAGCAGAAACACACTTTCCCCATTTTCTAGATTTTCATTTTACCTCTCTTTAAGATGTAGAATAACTTCAGATCCTTCTCTACCATTGGCACAGAGACATTGGTAGAGCTCACCGGAGCACAGTGCACCTGTGGTGAAACTAGACCCATTTCCTATCTCTCTATAGTTGCCCTTGTAAGGTGGAAATATTTTTTTTTTAAAAACTATAGTAATGCACTGAGAATAAAGCAGCATTTGGCTGACATATATTAAGCATTCAATCATGTTGTTGCTTCCCTTTCATCCCGTGCAATTTCAGTGGGTAAACCAATAATTAATAGATTTTTCCCCAGTAAGTATTTTTACAAGGAAGTGAAAGTTGTTACCAGAAGAAAAGGTGGTGTTTCTTAAATGTAAGGTGGAATGTGCATTTAATAATTTGTGCAAGATGTATTCAGAATGGCTTGTATTTTATATTTATTCATCCTATCAGAATAGCTTTTATTCTCATGTTCAACCTCTAACATCTCCAGTGAGTTAAGTTTGGAACGCAATAGGCCAGCCAAGATAAGATGAATTTCTGAATACCCCAAACTTGACCATTTCATGCTTTTTGTGGTTATACTGGGAAGAGAAAGGGGGGAAATAACTATTTGTTCTCCCTCTCTCTAAAAAAAAATGCCCTCTTACTCTGAGAGCAGTGCAAGCTCCCACCTTGAGCACTGTGATGGGAAGGCAAATGCTTTCTTTGAGGAAACACCACTCCAGAAGGGGAGGATCACGGAAGCCTCTTACATGCTGTTAGCTTGTGAATTCCTTTCTTAGTGACTCTATGGGGAATCCAAGACACAGATTTTTCTGTATTCCAATTGGCAAAAGATATAGATCAAATGTTTAAAGCCATTAGGAAGAAGTTAAGTCAGGGACAACACAGATACAACAGCATTAATTTAGGGCAAGAACAAAATGCATTGCAGCATCGATTCTGGCATTTTCTTCTGTTCCTAATAGCTCTGAGCATTTGATCTATATGTTCTTTGGTCCTAAATGAAGCGAAATAAATGTCTGGACAGATTCCCTGCGATCGAGTTTCCTTCTCACCATTTGTCTACTTTGGTAGTGAACTAAGGCTACAGGCTTCATTCACCTAGAACAGCTGTGAAATTGAGGATGCTGACCAGGGTATCAAAGTGTGGTGCTTGCAGTTTTCAAGCATGTAAATAATTCTCATTTGAACAAATCCAAACCAGTGTACCATGAGTAGAGCTGGAAACCTCTTTAAAGATGATAGGTAAATTTCCAGAATCACTTAGCAGTTTTCATAGGTGGCAGGACACTGGGTGGTTATTATTATTATTATGATGATCTAACATTTATTTCTGAGAATGAAACTAAATAGTCTAAAGCCGTTATCTCCTTTAGTCCTCACAATAAACCTACGATGTAGAAAATATTACTATTTCCATTCTTTGGAAGAAGTATCTGGAGCTAAGACAGATCAGATGGCCTTCCTTTGAGTATTAATCCATTCCATGGTGTCTCCAAGGACATGGAATTCTCAGGGATCATTCATCCTACAGGATGTATAAAGAGACTGCAGTCATTGAAGCTGGTGACACTGAGGTGTTTTCTCTCAGTGACACGGGGCCTGTCTTGTGTGTGCACCACTCCTCAAAGCAGGAGTATACAGCTGCTTTCTCTGTTAAATAGCAGTCTATGTCTTGGGGGAAACATTAGTGGATTGTGTTTGTCTTTCACAGGTTGTTACTGTAAGAGGTCAGCTATAATAGAAGTGAAAATACACACACACACACACACACACACACATGTATGTGTGCGCCACATACACATATATGGATATGTAAATATTGGCTCAAGGACCATGGATTGCTTTTATTTTTCTAGTAGACTTTTCTAAGGAATATATGAATATACATGTATATATGTATATGTAGTCTTTTAGTCAACACTACAAAGAAAGTACCTGTAACATGCTTTAAGTTACAAGTTAAATGTAATAAATAAAATGGAGAAGTGGTATGGATTTGTTAAATTCCATCACTTTAGTAATGAATTCAAATGAATTGTGTATGATTTCAAAGCAATCTTTCTGTGTAAAATTGGTGGCGATAATAGGGAGTCTTCTTAAATGTAAAGATAAAACCGTATCTTCAACTTTTTTATTTCAGATGCTTAAAATATCCAAAGTAGGGCTATAAAAAGAAATACAAAGCTTTTGGGAGCCAACTTACATTGCTGCTAGTCCTGTAGCTTCTATGGTGCCTGATTCTTTCCAATAGAATCTGTTTGGAAGGTAGAATCTCTCATGCTTTCTTCCTGCAGAATAGCATTTACATGGAAACTTCCTTTTCACGAGGCAAAGTAGGGGCACCTGTGTACATGTGGCTAATGGAAAAGGCAATTTTCTTTTCCAAAAAAACTCATTAAGAAAAGAACTATTAATCCTCTAGTAGTAGAACTAACTACCCCTAAATCCAGAGTACTTGTGAATTACCAGACATGACAAGTACATTCAGCTTGGCAATTATGCCTTTGATCTTTGCTCAGGACCCACGGGACTGCTTCTGCTTAAGGCTGCAAAGCCCTAAGAGGTAGAGCTACAGAGCCAGGCATCTGTGTGGCAGTCTTGGCCATCAGAAGCAAAAAAGAGCTTTCAGAGCAATGTTCAAGTTATCTACAGACATAAGTCTTTTGTTTTATTAGTAAAGACTTTTCTAAGTCTCTTCTAAGCAAGACATATGCCATGTTGGCCTGGATATATGGTCTGTGGTGATTCCTAAAATACTATAGGCTATTGCTATTGGCCTTGGTTGTCCTGAAAAGGTGGAAGGTAAGTCTCTGTTGCTGACTATACCATGCACTTCAGAAACAGGGCCCAGGGACCCCTGAAATATCATTGATTTGAAATCCTGCTCTGTGATTATCAACTTTCATGGTACCAGAAAGCCCCTTGTAAACTTCCAATGGAGGGAAGGAACCAACACTCCTGTCCAGATATGAACCACCACAATGAATATGGGCTTGATAACCCAAAAGGGACATTAGTAGTACATGTATGTTAGCCATAAGCAACAGGTATCTAATTCGACTTTAGACCACTCAACAGGAGGTAAGCACTGCCTCATACTGAAACCTACCCAACTATCCAGGACTAATGAAGTCACAGATCTTGGAAAGAATGTACATCCACTGTTTGAGTCTTCTGGTGGAGCTGTATGGAAGAGAAAAAGAAATCTGACTTAGCTTATTGTAAGCCTCTCCTTTCTCATCTTGGTCATTTAGTCAATTACATAGGAACTAGGGACAGTGAGAACAAATAATTGATGCAACAGAACTCTACAGTATCATGGTTTCTTGAAGCTCCCAGTGCTTACCTTAATGAAAAGTACACCCAGTATACAGTGTCAAAAATTCACCATGAATCAGTCTTGTGTATACATGACTATGACATTTATCATCCAGTATTCAGTTTCTTCAGTGAGTTAAGGTCACTGTGTACCTCGGATGCAGCAACTGGGAACAAACAGAAGTCAGCAGAGAGCTCCATAGCAGGTCATACTTTCCTGTGATCTGGGAAAAAAGGGCTTTGAGTCAGTGGGGGGAAAGTTCTAAGGATGCTAAGGTGCCTATCACAGGAGACAGCTGAACTGTGCAGAAGTTCTTTATGCCAGTATTTCAGAACCATTGCAGCAATATATTTCAGTTACAAATAAGGTGTATTTTGGACAGAATGAGTGCAGATGTTAGTGCAGAGGCATAGCCAGTGGCCAGAGCCAAGCAAACCCTAGATTCATGACATGTAGAGATAATTGGTGCACGAGTTGTCCAGATGGCAGTTCATGAGAAAGTCAGTCTCTTGGTGGCACTCACTCAGTGTATACTGGATGTACCTGCCCAATCTTGGGATTGTAAACCAATGTGATTGGTGTTCAGCCTATGCTGTGATTTCTAGTGTCATCCCATGGCCTCTTACACTAAGATATTTGTATGAATTATCTACTGACACAGAAAAAAAAAAAAAAAAGAAAAAGAAAAAGAAAATTCCCCAGTATCACAGTTCTTTGGTACAGATGAATGCTAGGGAAAACTCTCCTTTTGTCATTAGTCATGGTAGACACTATTTTCTGGCAATTCCCAATTTGGTAACAAGTCAGTATAGGACTTTGAATGCTTTAATCAACTATGTATAGAACAACTTAGTAAGACCAAAAGGAGTTAAGTTTGTCTCAAATGACATAGTAGCTGATTAATAGGATATATTCTGGTTTGTTAAAGTAACCCAATTTTAACCTGATTTCCCTCTCTGTTATACTGTTCTATTTTACTATTGCACTGTTAGTGGGCCAGACTGCCTCCTTATTTACTAGATTGAAAGTGGATTGTGGATTCTTACATAAATCTTCTGCAGCTGTAGGATGGGAGGAAAAGATAGCGCCCTACGATCCTGGTTATGCTGTACACTGTGGATACAGTAAGTAAATCTCACAGCTGCTGTTAACCTAAACAGAATTGGGCTTTTGGTCCTGCCATATCTCAGCTATGATTACTGAGCCCCATGTAGGTCTATGACTCACATTCTGTAAGACATACTAGAGGTGAGGACATGGGTAGATGGGTAAGAGTTCTTGATAATTAGGCATGAGGACCTGAGTTTAGATCCCACATGAAAACATGGGTGTGATTGTGTATGCGCCAATAGCTCTGGCGTTATGCAAGTCAGAGATCAGGGAAATACTGGGGTTTGCTGGCTAGGCAGGCCAGCTGAAATAATGAGCTCCAGCTCACTAAGAGACCCGATCTCAAGGGCACAGAGTGGAGAATGAAAGAAGAAAATGACATCTTCCTACACCCTAGGCACATGCATGTGTGGGAAGCTGTACCTGTGTAAGCACACAAACACATATCACCCATATATTCTCATAGTGTTCAGAATAATGCTAGTGCCTCCTTTAGAGACCATTGTCCACTTGACCTAGTGTTTGGCCCTAGGAAAAAGGGATGTATGTGGTCATAGTCACCTTTATCATTTCCTTCTTTCCACGAACAGGCAGGAAGAAATGACCATTTTCAATGGGCAATTGAACCCAAGAGGGAATGTTTGGAAATGACAAAACTATCTTCTTTAGTAGACGCATACCATATTATGTGCAATAAGACAATATTATCCAATACTTAATCCATTGAGAAAACCCTAAAAGGTAAATAATAACCTCATCTCCCTTGTCCTTAGAGGCACCACTCAGATATCCCCAAGCTTGCTGTCAGCTCTGAGGGTCTGGGAATATTCTTGGTAAGTATCTATTCTGTGTACTTTATCCTAGCCAAGAATGGAGTGGGCGTACTGAGAGCAGTAACATGAAGAAAAGCACAAACCATTCTCGTGTAGAATTAGCTCAAAAGTTACACTTACCTTCGACCTTGTCATAGAAGAGAATAAGAATGGAGAAACTACATGAAAAAGTTGTGTTTCTGAGATGAATAACGATAATATAAATATATACTATGATCTATAAATAAGAATGGCAATGTTTCAAAGGACATAAATTCAAAAGAAAACTAAAGGCAAAACAGAAATATTTCCCCTCTGAATCTGACTTTGGTTTTAAATTGCAAAGGCAAGAGATTGTTAGAGACAGTTATCCTGGCCTTTAGTAGTATATTGCCAATGCCACAGAGCAAATGATATGGTTAAGAGAGAGAGGAGAAGAAAGTATGTTAGAATGTAACATATTTACATTTAGATTATTATTGTTATATTAACTTTTGTATAAATTGTAGCTTTAAGCACTTTTAAAAAAGCTTATATTGAAGTTAATGGAGAAATGTTTAGTGTGTCAACTTTACAGACTTTTAGAAGCATTAATTATTATGAGCTCTGAACATTAAAAAAAAATCACCTATCGTTAGTCTAACAAAATTGAGATTCTTATTGGCCAAAGTAACACATCAATCTTGCTGCTATAGAAACCACTTGGGGATATTGGTTTACAGAATAACAATGAAGTGATGGAGAGGATGAGTTGGCAGAATTGTAGTGCCAATTGGGTACATGTTTTCCTTGGCCGAAGTCACCTGGGAATCCCTATTGAACAGAACCCTGTTTATCTGCAATTAACAGTGCTCTGTGAACTAATTTTCCGACTGTATATTTCAGAATGCAGATGTTACTAATACAATCCAGATGGGGCATCCTATAAATGTATGAACCAACTACTTACAGACTTAAAAACAGAAGTGTTTTAACTGTTTTCAAACCCTTAGGCAATGATATCTAAATTACAGCCCAAAATGGTTTGTGCAATGTTCAGAGACTACATTTATAACAGTAGTATTCCTTGAGATTTCTAGGATACATGGATGAACTGGGCCCTGATGTTTCATTTATCCAAGATTCCCATTTCTCTTACCTTGGGCTGCTTCCAGCTTTTGCTCAGATTCTCTTAAATCAGTGGTTCTCAACCTTCCTAATGCTCTGACTCTAATAGAGTTCATCATGTTGTTGGTGATCCCATTCCATGAAATTATTTTCATTGCTACTTCATAACTGTAATTTTGCTCTACTGTTATGAATTGTAATGCAAATATCTGACATGCAGGATATCTGATATGCGACTCTTGTGAAACAGTAATTTTACTCCCAATGGGGTCGCAACCCAATGGTTGAGGACTGCTGTCTTAGATAATGGCATGCCTATACTTGTACAGGGATACTCAAAATTACCAGAACTATTTTCTATCTCCCTCTGTTCCCAGAAAGGAAGCACTGTGTAGCCTTGAGCTCAATTGTAAAGTGGTCAGTTTTGCTCTAGGAACATTCAAGTAAACATATTTTGTGTTTCACTGGGTCATCCTGGGGACTGGATTCTCCAGAGTGGAGAAGAATGCTACAGGGAATTTCAAGCCAACCTGAAGGTAGCTTGAGGGGATGTCTGTGTCAGTTACTTCGAGGTCAGTGGATATTGTGGGAGATAGTAAGGAAATAGCAAAGAGGCCTCGTTGAAGACTCCCACAGAGGGCACCAGGAGCCATACAGTTTCACTGTGGAGGATGGATAGGCAGTCAGACCCAGGAGATCTTGGTGTCTGTGTGCTTACTACAACAACAGTTTGTCATCAGAATAGACAGGAGCTACCCAGGACATGGTACA
This sequence comes from Acomys russatus, assembly GCF_903995435.1. Lineage (NCBI taxonomy): Eukaryota > Metazoa > Chordata > Mammalia > Rodentia > Muridae > Acomys > Acomys russatus. The sequence goes on from NC_067137.1 coordinate 98,697,856, forward strand.
ATGTGTGCTTGAACCTGGCTTTAGTTTCCATTGGTTTTCAGAGATCATCTTTCCAGATCTCTCATCCCATTCTCCTAGTTGTTCTGGGCCTCCCAGGAAACACAGGCCTGAGCTCTCTGTGTTATTTATAGTTCGCAAGTTCTCAGATTCTCTCTGTAAGACATCTGACATGAGTAACCAATTTTTCTAATTTAAGGTGCATTTGTTTTCTCTGTAGGAAGAATCTCTAAAGTGGCTTTCTCACTTTCCTACCCCTCCTTCATTTTCTTCACTTCCCCCAACTTCTTTCCCCCTCCTGTTTTTACTTAACCACACTCATCACTGTCAAGCCTGGTAATTAATCAAAACTCAGTCATAGATGACTCCATTTTCCTCCACCCTCTTTTCTCTTTTTCTTTTTCAAGCCTGAGTGATGAAGAATGATAGCTGCTGTCCTAAATCCTTGACTCCTTATCCTGGGAGCATTCAAGCCAGGCCCCATGATAAGCCGTTCAACTGAGAGGCAAGCACTCAGATGACAAATGTGACTCCGAAGGCTAGGCATCAAGGGGTGGACTTCGTGACCCCCAGCAATGGGCATCATCTATTTCCTCATGTCAGGAGGCCTTTGGGGGAAAGCAGAAACTAGCTAGAAATAAAAGGTTCTCATCTCTCTATTTTGCTTCCTTCAGTGACCTGGTTCTCATCACCATAAGAAGCCTCCAGGTACATTTGCAGGAGTTCTAGGAATGGATGGTTTTGACTGTTTCCTGAGGCTGAGATATTCACTCACCCAAAGGAACACATGCCAGCACATTCTTGCTCTCTATTCTTTCGCATGTTGTATTTTCCCTAAATGGCTATGAGGAAATTCATAAGTAGACAAAGAATTTATTTTATAAAAAGATTCACAAATCTCTTTTCCCTTTGTATGATCTATCCTACTATTTAAGTGACATCAAGGAAAATTCTCCACCCCCATCACATCCTCTGATTTCACATTGCCAATAGGCTCCATGGAAACAAAAGTGCCCTAGGTAGAATCAATGCTTACAACATGACTCACTCATCTATATCCTCCTACAAATTCCTTTATTGGGCACACTACAAAGAACACTAGTTGACAGTATGTCCCATAGGCGATGGGAAAAATTTTAAATTACCCTGAGTTGGGTTTTTAGGGGACTTCTGAAAAAGAGCATCATAGTACCTGGAGGTATTAGCCTAACCGTCTGAAGAGTGACAACATGAAGGGGCTATTGGCAGATTGTAGCAGCTGAATGAAGTGAGTTAATGGCTAAAGTCATATGTATCTGTGGTTGTCAAAGAATACCTACGTATAAATAGGAAATTGGCCTCAATGTGTTGTGATGGCTTTTGTTTCGTTTCAGTATGCTTTAGTGTATCAGTTGGGTCTTCTTTCCTTAAACAAAAAGAAAAATACAATGTTCCAGAGCTATCTTGTGAAATTCATACTAGGCTCTGCATGTTATTGGTGTAATTTAGTTACCTATATATACAACCTCCTGCATAACAAATAGGTCCAGTATCTCAGCAGTATTGGGCAGTAAACATTTATTTTTCATGGATCTGTGGGATAATGAAGGGTCAGCTACTGTATGGTAGCATTTGTGAAACATGTTTCTTTTCAGCGATGGGTCCATTGTTCCAATGGTATTTCAAGTTCTTGTTTCTAAGCTCAATGGAAATAGATTTCTCAACATTATTATTGGTATTTCTCTTACACATAGTTTTCTATTTTTTATATACTCTGTTGGGGGTGGGGATTTTTCATGTGTCAATCTTATATCCTTGTCTATACTGAAAAGCTACTAGCAAAATTGTCCTTCCATTTGCCACAGGCTCCATCTCTGGTCCCCTATTCTCTAGGACTTATTGATAAAGTTCACAATCATTACTATTAACCTGTTTGATTTATCCACTCACCATTTTTGTTATTATCTTTTTAGATAACACTGATAATCCATAGGGTTTTGAGGTTTTCTGTAGATTTCTCTTTCTATTACTTTAGAGCCCCATATTAGAATGTTTATTCCTATGCTGTTTTGAATAAGAATGGCCCTCACACCATCATTTTTTGAGTGCTTAGTCACCAAGGAGTGGAACTGTTTGAAAGGATTAGGCTGTATGGCATCACTGGAGTAGGTGTGGCTTTATTGGAAGAGATGTGCAACTGGGGATGGGTTATGCAGTTTCAAAAGTCTCTCCTCTCCTCTCCTCTTCTCTCCTCTCCTCTCCTCTCCTCTCCTCTCCTCTCCTCTCCTCTCCTCTCCTCTCCTCTTCTTGTCTCTTCTCTGTCTACTCTTCCCCCTACCTCTCTTTCTCTTTCCTCATTGTGCATCAGGATGTAACTCTCAGCTACTTCTCCAGTACCATTCATACCTTCTACGATGCTCCCTGCCATGACAACAATAAACTAAGCCTCTGAAATTATAAGAGTTGCCTTGGTCATGGTGTTTCTTCACAGCCATAGAACAGTGACTGGGACAAAAGATTTTAGAGACTGGAGGTTTTTTGACATGCCTGGCCTTGCTGCTTGTTAAAGGAATGTGGAATTTGGGAGTTTGGATGAGAAAAGAGGTTGAATGCCTTAAACAGGGCTTACTATGCCATCTTCGTAGGAGCATGGATAGTGGCGCTGAGGATGATGTGCTCTGTCGGGGCCCAGCTCAAGAGGTTTCAGGGGAAAATAATATTAGAAAGTGGCCTAGAGAACATTCCTCTCATATTCTGGCAAAGAATATGGCTGCTTCTCACCCTTGTTCTAAAAATCTATCTGATACTAAATAGGAGAGTTTTAGATTCTTGGCCTTGGCAGAGGAGATTTCAAAGCAGCCCAGCATTGACAACTGTTGTATGGTTGTTAGTAATCACTCTTCTGGGTTTCTATAATGAAAAAGAGCAAGCTGAGCAAAGAAATTAAAAAAATGTACAGTTTGAGGGAGAAGGGAGCACAAGAAAGTGTAATGGATCTAACTTCAGTGTTTAAGGAGATGAAATGCTTAAATCAAAGCCTGATACTAAATGGAATAAAGGTAGTGGTGATCTCAGGGCTGGACCACACACTGATAAGCTCTCAATTTGTGGAGAAGAATTGAAAAAAAAAAAGCTTAAGCAGCAAATAGAACCATCAACAACAGAAATCTGATGTCGCTTTAAGTGAAAGATGAGGATAAGCCCAACTAAGCAGCAGTGCTTGGCAGGTTTAGGTACATTGTTCTGTTTTTAGAGTCAAGGATTCAAGAAAGGCCTTATGGAGTCTCCCTTCATGGGCAAGGAAAGCCTTTGAGGCTAGGCATGTGTCAGGGATGTTTCTGCATGGAGGATCTGAAAGGCCATTGCGTGAAGTTGTGAAGACGCGCAAATGAAGCCTGAATTGTGTTTTAGACTCCAAGCTATTGGAGATACCAGAGATAATGGGTTACCTATTAAGGAGAGATGTGTACTGGGTGTGGAACCAGTCAAAAAAAAAAAAAGTATGTTGCAGCTAATAAAGCAGAAAGGAGTTTGAGATCTGAAGAACCCTAGGATACTAAAAATAGAGATGCAGTTTGCCTGGCTATATTTTGGTATTCCTTTAGTCCAGTATTTGGTCACTATGCTCCAATGTATAGTCTGTGCCATTGTATGTTGGCAGTATGCTATCTGAGATGCTTTTTTAATTTTGACTTTACTGAGGGTTACAGTTAAGAGATTGCCCTGAGTTTAAGAAGAGACTTTGAACTTTAGATTTTTAAATGTGTTGTGACTGTAATAGGCTATGGGGACTATTAAACCGAATGTATTCTTACACTATGATATGGCTACAAGCCTATGGGGCAGGGAAATGTGGTTGTATGAATAAGAATGATCCCATAGGCTTATATATTTGGATGCTTAGTTACCATGGACTGGAACTGTTTGAAAGAATTAAGAGTATTATAAGATGTGAGCTTCTTGGAATAGGTGTGGTCTTGCTGGAGGAAGCATGTTACTGAGTGTGGGTTTTGAGGTTTCAAAAACTCATGACAGGCCCAGTGTCTCTCTCTGCTGGTGGATCAGGATGTAGCTGTCAGTTAACTTTTTCAGTACCGTGTCTGCTTGCTGTATACTCTCTGCCATGATGATAATAGGCTAAACCTTTGAAATTTTCAGCAAGTCCCAAGTTTAATGCTTTCTTTTACTAAGAGTTGCCTTGGTTGTGGTGTCTCTTCACAACAACCGAACAATGTCTAAGACACATTCTTCCTAAGAGGAAAAAAAATAAGTATGTTCTTTGTGTCCCCTGAACAGTAGAAGCAGTGCCATTCACACAGTAGGTTCTTAATAACCATACATTAGTTATTTGGTCACAGTGTCCTTATTAGAATCTCAGAATAGTTATACTGAAATAAGAAGGCCGTTTGTCATCTTTTGTTGAATGATCTCATTTCCCACTCAAGGTTTAGTGCTCAGTCTTCATCGGTTTCTTCCTAGAGACCATTTTTCACGATCAGGGAAATTTCTGGGAGTGGGAAATTCTTCCTTCACCTGTCCATGCCTTTCTCAGTGAGTCTGCTAGAATATGGATGATCCAAATAACTTCATTCTAACATGATTTATATGGCATGGTAGCATTCTCTGTTCTCCCTTATGGGTTCTTTCTTTGAATTGCAAATGTTCTGTTTCACATATATTTAAAAGTTATTTTGACAGTATGTAATGCAGATTTAAAGCATTCTGAACTTGGTTGTTTTCCCTTGATCAATTCTTTTTTTAGTAGAAGCCCTGTAAATACACCAACAAGTGTCAGAACATACAGTATAGTGAACAGCCAAGGACAATCTGTTATGATATTCTGTGTATTAAAGATGAGTTTGTTTATGCCAGCAGGATGGGTTTATTTTTAGTACTTGGATTTGATAGATTTAGTGAGAATGATATAATTTGCTTCAGTAGACAACAAAGTCATGGCTGAAAGATAAGTGATGATTTTTTATTCAATGCTAAAGAGAGAGAAATTGAAGCATAGAGTTAAGTCAGCTAAAGAGGCAATACCTCTATAACTAATAGGTGGAAATCCATGTATGGTGCATAGAAACTGAACGCCAGTTGACTCCATTCAAATAGGTCAGTGGAGTGAGCCAGGGGTTTGTTTCATTGAACAAAGGAAGTTGTTAGCTGTATTTACTCAGGAAGCATGAGACTGAGGAAGAATTCCACGGTGTAACTGATGTGAGCTATAACCTTCTTGACTGATTCTCCAAAATTAGACTTGAACTGTGAGAAGGATCACACATAGCTAATTTCCGAGTTGTCAAATTTAGAGGAGCAAAATACTAGGACTTCTTTCTCTTGTTTCTTCTTTTTTATCTTCATTTTCTTTCTACTTATTCCTTCTCCTCTACATTTAACTTATTTTTTCTCTCTGATTTCTTTTCCTTTTGTATCCGAGGATAAATGGAGCTTTGAGAGAGGTCATTGAATACTTCCATTCTGACATGAACGAACAACTAAATGTGCTGGATTTTATTTGTGTCTGTACTAAAGAGAATAAAGGAGCAGCACTAAAACTTAAAAATAATAAAGATTAACTATGATAAATATTGACTTATAGACTGCTCTTTAAAGGAGAAATTATGGTATAATATTGTAATCCAATAATCATCTGTAATTATTTGAAAGTCTTTTTAGAAAATCATATGGTCAAGTGATATTTTAAGTGATGCCTGTTAGAAAGAATTAATAGAAGTATGGGTGAAAATCACAACTGTCATTTACTGTGGTGGTCAAAGTGAATTGTCTGGAGCTAGATTTTGAATACTACTGTGCAAGATCCAAATGAGCAGTGCATAGCTGAGACTGAGTTTAAACAAAGGGTCAAAGGTAGTGCATAAGAGTCCCTGTAGAAGGACTTCAAATGGCAGATAACTATGGTACATGGCTTGGAGGCAGTTTGTGAAAGGACTTGAAAGCTAAATTGAAAGTATGGGGTCAGTTCAGCATAGGCTGGCAAACTACTGGCAGCAGGAGAGCAAGATGTGAAAGCATGAATTGAGAGTTGACTGGCTGGTGATAGAGTTGCCTAAATCCAGAGAAAAGCAAAATAGGTATGTTTTGAAGGCTGGCACATCAACATAAAAATGGGGATATGCATATTTTTTAACCTAGTGGGGAGAGATGAAAGCAATAACTTTGATGTTTGAGTGATTATGAAGAAATACTGTAATCTATAGGTTTTCTGAACTACAGTTTAAGTATGACTTCTCAGATGATATTGTGACAATTGCATTAGCCACTTAAAGACAATTATTAAATCCATGTAAAAGGATGATACTTTCCAAATAGAGAATGGTGTATCGAGTTTGGCATTTCTATAATAAGCACCTAGTAGTAGAGTGAGAAGCCATGGAAAAGGGAAGGGATTGTTAGCAGGAGTGGAGGACTCAGACGACATAAAGCACACTAGGATGTCACAGAAGCCATGGAGGATCCAGCAGTCTAAGGGCAGCTGGATTATCTTGAGACTAGAGAAGAAAAGAGATTATTTGGCCTGAGGAGCAGAAGAAGGTTTGATTGTCTTTTGCAGAGATGATATATTCATCTATAGAGTTATAACTCTAGGAAGGAATGAGTTAGTTAGCCTTTAAGTACTCTTTCTTCAGTTTACAGATGGAAAATAAAAGCAGGTAGTGAAACAACTTGGGAAATATCATATCAGAGCTACAACCCCTGGAGAACAAAGATTCATACAGTCTGTCCTGTGATAATGTGGCCCAATAATCTCTGTCATTTGTTACTCAAGAGTTCTTTATCAACTAATTATTCATTACTCACATTTAAGGTATTTTTTTTTCTGATTTTCCTTTGTTTATTCTCAGGGGACATGGAAAACATATGGTAACTGTCTCTCAATAAATAAGCCTTCATATTTTTGAATGAGTTATTATACATGATTTTTACTAATCAATTTTCTATTCTTTGAGCTAAATAATACTGAGAATTATGTCCTGTCTCCAGGGAGTTTCTATCTACAATAGTGGCTTAAAACTGGTTCAGCGTCACTTTCTAGGTTTTGGGCAGAATTTTACTGATGTCGTTGGTTTGTATCAGTGAGCAAACATTAAGTCAATTTTGCCTTAGGTAGAAATGCTAGAATGAAATTATCATGAGTCTTTTAAGAACAACCTTTGGTGTCTCATTTGCATCATGAGCACATTTACCAATACTACCAAGCCCATAGCAAATTTAAAGTAAAAATTAACAACAACAACAACAACAACAATAATAGTCAGGTGCACCAAGATGAGTAGCTTTTGTCTCTTATTCTCAATGATGGGACTACATGCCACCTCTACTTTTACTTGAAACAAATCATTAATTAAAATGTATTAATACATGAAATCAAGACCAATCATTATGCTGATCATTTGAAGTATGATATTTTATTTCTTTCAATATATACAGGAGTATTCTAAGCTCTACAACTGGTAAGCCATGTCCTTTTACTAGAATCTGTGTCATCCCTTATTCTATCATTTTTAATGAAGCTACTGACGAGCAGTGGGTACTGTTTTAGCAACAAGCATTCGTTATAAGCCCATCAAGAGGTTGACATTGTGTTCCAGTGGAAAATTAAGCAAACACAAAAATCACAAACTGCTAAAGTTGACGAAGCTTCTTTTTTAACTGACAACAGAAATTCTGTAAACAACATGGCAAACATGAAAGCCTAACAGTGACTTTTTTCCTAAGCACTGTATCAGCACTTTCTATGTAACTCTAGTTCATACAGGAACTTGTTGATGTAGTGATCATCCTCACTTAGCATGTGAGGAAACTTTTGAGAATTGCCTGAGATCATATGGTGAGGAAACAACCAAGCCAGGATATGAGCTTAGGTCTAAATCTTGAGGAGTTTACCTGTTTCCACAACAGAAGCCCTTTGGACTCTCCTATCTGATTTTAGAGCTAGGGCTGATTTACATTAGCTTTTACTATCTTAATTTCTCCACCTCATGAATGAGAATCCTCCTTCCTAGACCTCTGATGAAAATCAGTCTTTCTACAACACATCTTTATATTTCAGTTTCAATGTTAGTTTCCAATTGGCGTGTGGATATCAAGATTGCCTGTGGCAATTTTTTTTCTCCAGGTTCCATAATTTAGTAACTTCAGATAATGGTGTCCTGTAGTCATAATGAGAGTGGAGTTTAGACTCAAAATATGTCTTAGTTAAAGCTTTGCAGTCTTCCTGTATAGCAGCAATAAAGGATTAGTGCTATTCTAATTCTTTTTTTATTTAATTAATTAATTACAACTCAATTGTTGTCCCATCCCTTGTATCCTCCCATGCCTTCTTTTCTCTTGCTTTTACCCTATTTCCCTCCCCTATGTCTGTGACTGAGGGGGACCTCCTCCCCCTCTATATGATCATAGGATATCAAGTCTCATCTTGTTAGCCTGCTATCCTTCCTCTGAGTGCCACTGGGCCTCCCCATCAAGGTCAAATGAGACACCAGAGTTCATGTGAGAGTCATTCCCCGCTTTCCACTCAACTGTGGAGAACGCCCTGTCCATTGGCTAGATCTGAATAGGGGTTCAATGTTTACTGCATGTATTGTCCTTGGTTGGTGCAGTAGTTTGAGCAGAACCCCTGGGCCCAGATCAACCCATCATAATGTTCTTCTTGTAGGTTTCTAGAACCCTCTGGATCCTTCTATTTCCCCATTCTCCCATACTTCTCTCACCTAGAGTCCCAATAGGATTTCCTCTCCTCTATCCCAATTTCCTGGTAAGTGAGGTCTTTCATGGGACATGTCCCTTGGCCTAGTATCCAATTATAAGTGAGTATATACCATTTCATTTGAGTCTTTCTAATTCTTAAGGACAGTCATTGGGGTTAAATATGACACACCAGCAAAGTGCTTAGTGCTCACTCAATAGATGCTTAGTTATGACTCGTACTATAAGTTTAGTAGACTCTTAGTGTCCAGTGGACTGGTAGTTTATTTAATCATTATCTTTCAGTAGAGAAAGCTTTGATTTGAGATATTTGCTGATTTCTGCCACATAAATTCTTCCATTGACACTAATTTCAGGCTAACACTATGGCACCAGTTGGGAAGCAGCATGCACAGCTAAACAGCTCTTAGGAAGCAGTGTGGGCCAGCTCCAGCCTGGCCCTGTATGGCTCATCCCTCCCACTCACAAGTAAGATTTGTAGCATTAATATGTGAGTAAAAAGATACACAGAAACAAATTGTATTACAAGGGCTCCCATCGGGTGTAGATATTGCATGATAAAGAGAAGTGATCATTTTAGCCACTGCTTTCTCTCCTGCCTGGCATGGCAGCACTAGTTATTCCTCCTCCCTTTCATGCCTTTTGCCTTTTTCTATTTATTTCACTTTCTTCCTTTACTTCTATGTCTTTCAACACATGCTTTATATGGCAACAACTACCAAGGGAAGTGATAAACTTTATGAGAAATGCTGTTTCAAGGAGAAAAATAAACTCAGGATGCCCATATCTTAACAATGGAGGTAGCTTCCATCCAAGAAACGTATTTAAAAGCAAATAGTTGCCTGTCCAAAATGCCTGGCACCAGAATTTTGTTGTATGGGGGTTTGCTCAGTATCTGCCTGCCTTGTCTTTCCATGTAAGGACAGATGTCTGAATATGACTGCTTTTGTATTTTAACTCACCATCAGTTCCAGATTGTTTAGGACTTCTCACAGGTTGCCTCCAGTGGTTCTGTGAAAACTAGCAGCTGTTAGGTAGTTATTGAAGAGAGGCTCCCTGGGTACTGCCCTCCTGTTTTCTCCTTCAGGCACAGGTGGAGATATTTATGCACAGGAAAAGAAATAAGAGGCACACATCCAGATTCCTTTCTAGCTGTCTCCTTAGAAAGCACCACTTCCCATACTGTCCTCAAAACACAACCCAGCTGAGACTTGGTACAGAGCCACACACATCCTTGCATTTTCCTTTGCTGCTTACTTCCTTCTGGCAGCTCTTTTGCAGGTGGCATCAGATTCCTCTCCCTGAACAGCATTCTCAATGGAGACTGGGCTTGGCTAGTTTTTTTGTCAACTTGATACAAGCTACAGTCATCTGGGAGGAGGCATCCTCAATTAAGAAAATGCCTCTGTTAGATTTGGCTGTAGGAAAACCTGTGTGCTTCTGATCCTCGGTTCTATAAAAGAAAGAAAGGAAAAAAAAAAAAAAAAAAAAGCAGGCTGCACAAGCCATGGAGAACAAGCCAGGAAGAAGCCCACCTTCATGGGCTCTGCATGAACTCCTGCCTTGGGGTTCCTTCCCTGTCTGAGTTCCTGTCCTGACTTCCAAGTGTGGGGCAAATAAACCCTTTCTTCCCCAAGTTGCTTTGGTCATGGTGTTTCATCACAATAGTAACCCTGGCTAAGACAGAGACCTCTCTTCACGTTTAGCAGATATTTGGCGTTGTAGATTGCATTAGAATTGACTTTTTTATGCTTCAAGGTTTAGAAATTTTTTTCCTAAACTCTTGATTGCTGTTGATATGGGGAACTAAGCACTGCCAGGAGAACAGTGAGTAAGCAGTTAGAGTATATAATCCCTGTTGTTATTGGAAAGGCATACCTTTTAAGTATGCTATATCATTTCATACCTTATTAAGTTGAAAACTTAACTGCATGCCATGCCTGGATGTTGCTGCTTAATTCAAATTTATTTTTCAATAGCTGTTAATGTTGATTTTAAAAGTTGGGATTTTTGAGCTAAAGGGCATTGCCATAGAGACACTGGCAAAGCTAAGAAAGGATCTACACAAGAATTCCATAAGTAGAAACAATTTAAATTCAAAACTTTGTTAGTCATTTTGTTATCACAACTTATGACTAAGCTAATTTTCATGTAAAACATCAAGCAAATCAGAAATAGCATCGTCATCATTATCATCACCAATCATCAATCAATTTTTATTTGCCATCCCCCATCACCATTGTTATTATATTTATATTTTTCCGGATTGGATTAATTCACTCTTCAGAGAGTGTCATGGTATGGAAATTATTTGATTAAAGGGCTTGTTGTACAACTTGGTGAAGAAAGTGGAGTCATTCCTGCTATCTCAAACACTGAATTCTTTATTCAAAGTTGCATAACCCTTTCCCAGTACTGTTCAGGTCTGACTGCAGCTCCATCTCTAGCCAAAGTTTGTCCTGACAAGCATCGTGCCTTGTTGACTCTGAAATCTTCCTTTACTGAAGCTTAGTTTTTTCCCCGTAAATTCCATAGGCTACTCCTGAGGAGTTCTAGACATTTGACTTTATCACTTTCAAAGGCAGACACCAATTCTGAACACTGATTCTTGTGAACTCCATCAGTATAATACAAATCTAGATACTCCCCTCTAAAGCTATCCACTGCTGAGAACACAGCCTCACCTTCCACTGATGTGATGCTGTAGTTATGTTTCCCTGGAGAATTCTCTAGGAGTTAAAATTTCAGAATGCTTGAGGCTGGACTTAGTCAGAGACAGATTTTTGCTTTACTTTATTTCTGTAGATGTTGGCTTTGGTGTTTTTCTTTCCCTTTAACCTATTTTTCCAGTGTTGACCTAAAGAGTAATTTCATTTGCCCATCAGAAGTGGTTGGCAAGGGAGGAAGCTAGCTGGCTAGTTGGTCTATTGCTCTGGGGGCTACTCCTGGGACAGTTAGCACAATGGAAAGCAGCTCTGAAAGCACCACCTTGCTTAGGAGGCGGTGCCCCTTGGCAGAGTGCAGTTCTTCCCTTTGGCATTTCTGCCACCTGTTGTAACCATTAAAGAACAAATGTTCCTGCCTGTTATTGTCTTTCTTGGCTTCTTCAGAGAAAACGCGTGAAATGATGTATTCCTCTGTACATATGAAGTACTAATGTTTGGCCTTGGAACCTTGGTGTTCTTAGGTTAATTTGCTTTTAGGTTAGCTTGCTAATTGGCTTAGGAGGACAAAGAGATGGATGGCGGTGTTAAGCAAGCAGATACACGAAGGACCTGAAAAAAAAATACCTCAATCAACACCGCCTTCTCTCTGTTCTCATCTGCTCCTGGGAAGTCCTATGCCTGTTAATTTAAGTTATATCAGTTCTTTATGACTATATGTTTACAAAAGATGTTTTACTTGTCTTTCTGTGTTCAACTCAATGAGGTAGATGCATAAGCAAACACACCAGTGCATCCGCATTTAAATGAGTGTAGGAAAAATGGATAGAATAAGGTTTATTATATCTTTCTTATATGACTCTTTTCTGAGTCCTTGAAAACATCTAAGTAGAGGCTGGTGAGATGGTTCAGTGGTTAAGAGCACTTGTTGATCTTGCAGAGACCCCAAGTTCACTTCAAATCACCTCCATGGTAATTCACAACTGTCTCTAATAGCCAGTTCCGAGGAATCAATGCCCTTTTGTGGCGTCCATGGGCACCTCACATATATAGTGCATAGATAATATACACACAGGAAAAACACTCACATATGTAGAGCAGAAAATAAATATGCCTTCAAGAAAAATAAATAAAATAGCCATGTGATGGGGTAGGAAGAATGACTCAGTTCATGAGATGCTTGTTGTCCAGATGTGAGGTCTTAAGTTCAAATCCCAGGATTTATATAAAATCTAGGCATGGTAGCAAACATCTGTTATCCTAACACTTCTCTGGAAAGATGAGAGGCAGAGACAGGACAGTCACTAGAGTTTCTCAGGCCAACTGGCCTTACATATGCAGTGGTAAATTATTAAGAAGAAACTCTGCCACAAACAATGTAGAAGATGGTCAAGACCAACACTCAAGGCAGTCCTCTCTTACTTCCACTTGGGTGTACACACACTCACACATATAAATATACACATGCATATTTACATATACATTCATACACAGATAAATCTCATGTGAATCACTAAGAAGGACCTGAAGTATGAAGTCCTTAAGTTCATTTGACCTTGGGATATCATTTTTAAGAGCAGCTTGTAGAACTAATGGTCACAGAATATTTTTTGGAAAGAGCCAGGCTGTTATTTTCATTGTATCTTCACAGGTTAGTTTACAAAGTTAGCTTGTTGCTTGGATAAATTGACTTGTTAGTTCATGTGAAAATTATACATTTTTTTTCCACACTGGAAGTGTAATTTTACAGTAACTACCAGAAGCTGTGATTCTGTATAGATACAAAAAAAAAAAAAAAAAAACCAAAACATTGTTGCACAAATATCTTACCTTTTCCCTCACTCCGTTCCTCCCTGAGTCTTAAAAAGCAAAACAAAACAAAGTAAACACATGATTTTCCCAGAAAAGGAGATGAAAAGTGGTACAGGTATATTCTTCTGTGGATGGACAAGCATACTGGTTGTACCATCTGTAGGTAGGCTTTCTTAAGGAGTGGACACACCCTAGATTCCTCTTTGCATATGTTGTAAAGCTGTATTTCTATTAGTAAGTTCAGTTTGTCACATTCATAGAATTAACAGGCAGTTAAAGAGTCAGAACATAGAATAGTAAAAGTACAACACAATTTTATTTATTCATTTCTTAGTTTATTTGAACAGATTCTAACTATATCATTGAGGATGGTGTGCTAGTCCCTGTGAAGTTCAGACTTGACTTGAACTTATGCTGATATTAAAAGCACATACAACCACTCCTGGATTACAGTTGTGTATTATGAGGCAATTTCATATAGCCCAGTCTGGCATTGAACTTGCTATACCACCAATGCTAACTTTGAACCACTGTTCATCCTGCCTCTGCCTGCCGAGTGCTATTATTACTGGTCTGCATCATCACATTTGGCTTACAATTTATATTTTAGTATAAGATATTGATATGTCACAGATTAAAGAATCAATGAGGAATGCTTAAACAGAAAAGCTTGCAATGGTGTCATCAGAGCTGAGGTGACAGTGTCCCTGATGTTTCTCTGTGCTATCCCAGATCTTTCTTTCCATGTCATAAGACTGCTTCCAGGACAGATATCTGGCCCTTGTAGTTGTCATGGGGTAAAGTGCTTGTACATCCATGTAGCATGCTTATTCCTGGAAAGCACTGTTTTGTCTTAGGGATCAGTCGCCAAGATGTGTTTTTCTTTCTTCCGAAGTCAATTAATTCCATAGGAAATGATAAAAAATAAAAGCAATATTGCAGAACTTTATATACAAATAACTACTTATATCCTTAGAAGAACTCTGTCAGGACATCTGGTCTGGGGCTTGGCCCTTTACCCCCGCCCCATCTCAGAAGCCCTCTGCCCATTATATTTCATCTGTGGTAAAGATACAGCTCTATCTAGGTCTACTCAAGAACTATCTGAGGAAAGAACTTCATGATGCGGTTATAATAGCAATGCCTGACTTAGCATTTTTGTTTGTTTGTTTATTTGTGTATGCACACACATATACATGTGTGCATGTGTATGTGAGCATCTGTTCATTCCATGATGTATGTGGATGTCTGAGGATATTCTTAGGCATTTGTACTTGACTCCTACCTTTTTGAGATGGGGGTTCCCGTGGTTCAAAGGTGCATGTGCCATGCTAGGTGACTCACAACTTCTGGGGAGTCTTCTGTCTCCACATTCTGCTTCGCTGTAGTAATGCTAGGATTGCAGACTTTTCCTATTGCATCTGGCTTCATGTGGATTCTAGGCTTTTAACTCAGGCCCCCAACATTACGCTGCAATTGCTGTATCCACTGGGCCATCTCACTCCATACCTCTAAAGGTTAAATAAATTTAAACACTCTTGGAAACAATATAGTTGGACAAAGATTTTATGTGTATATACTAAGGGAGTCAAACCAGTAAAAGTTATAGATTTAGAGTAAATGTTAGAGGAAGCTTTTATGAAGTTGAAAAATAGAAACATTGAAAGAATGAAACTCAGGTCTGTGTTTTTCCCAGTGTGAGTCTCCTGAGATGATTCTGGTCATTGAGCACTGGGTAGCTTACTAGTCCCAATTTCGCTGCCTTAAGTGAAAGGAGCCTTTTGTGATAACATGGAGTCTGTGGGTCAGCGCTTTGGACAGGGTATAACAGGGTTGGGTTGTCTTGATTCTCCAATTTATGGAGACTCAATTATGAAGACTTGAAGAGTTTAAAGCAATCAGACTTGAATTACCTAGCTATCTGATCTCATAGCTCAAACCACTGGAACACAGGCTGAGATGATTTGAAAGCCAAGCTTAGCTGAGACTAGTTATTCATCTTTTCCTTGTGGTTCAGGTTTTTTGTGTACAGTGAATTCACCTCTGAGAGGGAGGAACTGAAAGAGGGATCTTCAGATAGGAAGGAGCTGCTTTCTGTGACCTAGCTTCCAGCATGCCAGAGACACATCCACATGCCAGTGGTTGCACCTGATTGACTCAGGCCAACCAGGTTCAAGGAAAGAGAAGATAATTACATACTCCTCTTCTTAATGGGAAAGAGGCTAGACCATATTGCAAACAGCACATTTTATAAAAGATGTGATGCCTGAGATTTAAAGTATGGTTCTCCATCACAATTATCTCAAAAAAATAGTGACTGTTGCCTTCATGTTTCATTAAGAAGTGTGGGGATGGAAGGCACCAGGGAAATAAGGCCTTTTAGATACAACAGGGTTGACACACATGTGAACTCACAGAGTGGAGAGTACATGTCTGGGCCAGGTGGTAGCAGTGCTGAGAGAGGAAGAGACACAAGTCCTATCCCTACACTGGAAGCTATCTCCAACTGATAACTGCTCACAAATGAATAATCACTTTTTTCCCAATGAAATTTTACCAGGGAAATAATAAGCAGGCCCCATGCTCAGCAGTACCTGGCCAACACAAAAGGAATGCAATGGTTTGTGTGTGTGTGTGTGTGTGTGTGTGTGTGTGTGTGTGTGTGTGTGTGAGAGAGAGAGAGAGAGAGAGAGAGAGAGAATGCTTTGTATATTTTTTGTTTTGTTTTGGGTTTGTTTTTTACATTACAGATCTTTTGCCTATGTATTATGGTCCTGGCTTTGTTTTTATGGGATCTGTGTGTGTGTGCAAATGTGTGTGTTTCAACATCTGCTTCTTTGGTTCTTTTTTTTTTTTTTGGTCTATTCTGGTTTGTTTTTCTTTATCTTATTTTATTTTTAGATGGTTGTTTGTATTCTAATGAGAGAGAAAGAAAGGGTGTGGATTTAGGTGGGTGGGAAGTGGAGAATCTGGAGGGAGTTGGGGGAGGGAAACTGTAATCAGAATATATTCTATGAAAAATATCTGTTTTCAACAAAAAGAAAGAATCGTGTTGCTTGGTCTCTTCATCCTGCTAATACACAATGTATCCCTTTAAAATGCTCTGTATATAAAACACTTTCCCAATACTAATCCTACAAATCTGTAAATAAATGTACAGGAACCCATGACCAATACTGGCCTCATTTGTATAGCTTAATTTAATAATAACCATTGTTTGATAAATTGTGTTGGAAAACGAGAGGAGAGAAAGCAAGAACACAAATGGGAACATATTAGCAAAAGAGATTGATGGACAGCCAGGAACTAGACATGCTTACATAGGAGTAGCATTCATAAATGATGTGCTGAGGCTCTCAGCCCTTCTTGAATAATACAGTCATTCATAGAGTTACAAAAACAGAGAAGAGCATGGTGTTCTGGTTCTTCTCTCAGAAAAACTGGTTCAATTGATCTGATATGTGGGCAAGGCATCAATATAAAAATCTTCTGATGTGATTCTGATGCATATCCCATCTTGCAAAATGTTTCATTGAATGCCTTGTAATGTATAGAATGAAATAGTATTGAATTGTATTATCTATTGTCATAGAACATTGTAGGTAGGATCCAGAATTTTAATGAATATGGCAATCATTTGTCTTCTATTCAGCTACAAATTATTATGCCCTGGGCTCTATGTAATTCATAGGTGACATGTGTGCCTGTGGATGTCAATGTTCAAAGCAAAATAAAAAGCTTAAGGGCTCTTCTTTCACATTGATAGCAATGACCTCATACTTGCTTTATTTATTTATTTTTAACTTCTAAAACCACTTTTTGTCTCATCCAGACATTGGAATGCTCTAACCATAGATATTTCCAAATACTCCTCCTGGTAAACACAGCTCCTTTATAGCTGGATCCATCTGCTGCACAGATCTACTCTGTAGTTGGGTTTTGAATGCTGGCTCTGCAGCTATTTAGTAAACAGGTGACTTTTATCAATTTTTCTCTCCTTGCACCTCCAGAAACCTGAAGAAAATAGAATACCTGGTTTCCAAGATAGCTGTGGGAATACACATCACTGTCTTTCCATTCAGCAAACTTGTCCTGAGCATGTCACTATTTCCAGACCATGTTCTTTTCATGGAAGACATAGTAACGAATGAGACAACATACTTAGCATTGTCTGGGACGATGAAAGGAGTAAGTTACAGGGAAGGAGACAACATCATCTTCTGATAGAAACTGGAATTTAAAAAAAAAAGAAGAAGTAAAAGAGTATAGTGGAGAAATACTTTATGTTGTATAAAGCATGTGCGGGGAGACTGAGACAAAAATGATGAAAAAGCTATGCAGAGAGACTTTGGGAGGGGTTGGGTGTTTTTGTTTGTTTGTTTCTGTGATGAGCGTTCAGGTTGGTCTTGAACTCAGTAAGAAGCTGAAGAGACTTTGAACTTCTACTCCGCCTGCCTTAATGTTCCCAGTACTGACATCGTAAGAATTCAGCACCATACCCCAGTTCATATGGTATGGGTGATTGATCCGAGGCAGTTAGGCATGCTATGTAAGCATTCTGTCAACTGAATGGCATTATCAGCCCCATAGTACAAAGGCTGTGCAGCTAAACCTAGCTCAGATGGTTTGAAAACCAAAAACTACAACAAATTAAAAAGTAGTAAGATAATATTAAAAAAAAAAAAAAAAAAAAAGACTCGAGGATCCTGGAAGGAATATGCAGTGTGGACAGTGAGGGTGGGTAGGTAGGAGAAGGCGAGTATATTTCATGCATGAAATAAGTCCTCTGGTTTTTATTGGAAAGCCAGGAGGAGAGAGAAAGACCCATGTAACAGGCTACTAGTGTTGCCCTAGTGAGACATGGAACAGGGAAAATGCGTCCACTCAGTTTTTCCTGGGAATCACACACTGTTATAAATGATGAATGAAATCTATCCATAAAACATACATCAGTGTAAGTAAAACTTCCATGGTGAGCTCTCAGCAAATGCTATTGGATTTCTTAAGCTATCATCCTTGTCAGTAAAGCCTGGGGGCAAACTCTTGTTCTGTCATTGGCTTGGCTTGGCTACAGGTTCAATGAGTAAAGAGGTGATTGCAAATTGTATCATTATGTTTACAACCTCCCTCTTGACAGGCACGATGAGAGTCCATTGGCCTAGATAGCTGAGGGTCTCTGACAGACGAGAGGCCACATACTGGTTCTGATCTAAGTGAGAGTCTTCTTTCCGCTCCCTAGTCCCCTGTCATCATTAATACTTTTATTGTCCCTAAAGCTTTGCTTTTCCAAAATGTCACAAGTTACAATGGATTGGTTTTCTATTGTCATTTAACATTTTTAATGTGTATGGCTGTTTTGCCTGCATGTATGACTGTGAAATGCTCAAGAAGGCCAGAAGA
Organism: Acomys russatus; assembly: GCF_903995435.1. Lineage (NCBI taxonomy): Eukaryota > Metazoa > Chordata > Mammalia > Rodentia > Muridae > Acomys > Acomys russatus. The sequence goes on from NC_067137.1 coordinate 98,716,434, forward strand.
AGACATAGGATCTCCTGTGACTGAATTTGCAGATGATTGTGAGTCTCTGTGTGGATGGTAGGAATTCAAACACCAGGTCCTCTGGAAGAGTAGGCAGTACTCTTAACCACTTACTCATCTCTCCAGCCCCTAGATTGCTTTTATTTATAAATTCGATGTCAAATAAAATTATAGTATAGCGACGAGGACACCTTCACCATGGTTCTAAGATCACGTTGTAGTTTGAACCACTTCAACACGTGTCATGGTGTTGTACTCAACAGTTCAAGTGTTTTCCTATCAAAATGAAACATGTATAGAAAAGTAAGGTAGACACTATCTCATAGAGCTAGCCTTGGTCTTAAGATGAATGCAAATTTCCATTCTCTTCTGCTTTGGGAGACCTGCAGGGAGCTGTTTTACAGGCCCTACAAGGGAAGACAGGTTGTCAGTAAGGCGATGGGTTTGCCTTGGAAGATACTGCTTGGTTCCCAGCATCTCCTCCTTTCATGTTCTACTCAATAACTTTCTGGTGTCTTTATTTCTTAGTTTCACTCCCATAAGCTGAAATTATTGTCTGTTTTTTTTAGTTTAATTAATGAATGTGACCAGCCTCAGAGAAATCTTGTTTTGATACTTGGTTGACTTTAAAAAGACGGGCTTCCCAGGCAGTTAATATTTTGCTCACCGGAGAGTTTTTCTCTTTCTCTCTTTCCTCTTTAATAGACTTTTTCTTCAAAGCCAATTTAGCATCACAATGAGCTGATGCACAAAGTGCGGAGTGTTCATCTATTATAACGTCTTCCTATTCTACAGTGCCTGGCCTCTGGCACTAGCAGCATTCTATACCACAGCTGGACCTTGTTGCAGTTGAGCCTGTGATGACACATGACCACGCAAAGCCTGTTGTGTACATTAGTGTTCATTTTATGAATTTGTATATATTCTATAGATTTACAAAATGACACTTATTTGCTATCATAATATCATCCCCAACAGCTTCCAAAGTTTAAAAACCTCCCATGCTGTCTGTGCTGTCCTGAGCAATCACTAATCTTTTTACTGTCTCCATAGATTTTTTTTTTTCTTTTCTAGAATATCATGTAGGTAGAGTTATACAGCATGCACATAGCCTCTTTATATTGGCTTCTTTAACTTTGCATTTAACTTTCCCTCGATGTCTGGTCATGTCTTGCTCACTCACCTGAGTGCTGATTAATATTCCCGTGTGTTATCATACCAGATTGTTTAAAGTCTCTTTACCTTCTAAGGTATATCTTAGTTGGTTCTGAGTTCTAGAAGTTACCAATTTCAAAAAAGTCCTTTGAATAATGAATATAATTGCTAGACTGTATTTTTAAAAAGGCATAATTGTCTTTCAAAGTGACTGTACCATTTTGCATTCCCTGGAACTAGATAATAAATTCTTCCCTGCCTTTACCAGCTTTTCCTGTTGACAGTGTTCTGGATTTTGTCCATTTGAATAGGTATGCAAAAGGAACTCATTATTGTTGTACCTTTCATTTCTTAATTATATGAATAATATGAATATAATATGAATAGTTTAACTATGTGCTTATTTGATACCTGCATATCTTACTTGATGGGGTATTTCTTTGGATTTTTGCCTATTTTTAAATTGACTTGTCTTGTTGAATTGTAAGAGTTCTTTGTGTATCTGGCTAAGCATCCATTATCAGCTGTGTCTTTGTGAATGTTTCTTCCAGTTTTTGTATTATACTTTCATCCTTTTGACAGTTAACATTTTTCTTTTAACTGTAGAGTTATACAAAGGAAGGACCAAGCCTTTTAGTAATACTATTTAGAGAGTACATTGTCTTCTTCTTCTTCCTTCTTGTCTGCTATAGGAGACTGTGCTGCCCTGACTTCCTCTGACACAGTAATTCCAGTAAAATGAAATGAAATAGACTCAGAAAATCAACTCAAAGCTAAAGCCAGAAGAGCTGTATTTAGTTCCCTACTTACTCATTTCTGATTCCATTAATTTAGGTCAACTCTTTTTATTCTTCCTTTTTTGATTAATTGGGCCAAGGGTCTGTTAATCTAACTATTCAAAAAACTGGCTCTGAGATTTGCTGATTTTTTTGCTTTGTTTCCTTCGTTTCTATTTCACCAAATTCTACTGTTTTTTTCTTAATATTTATTTCTTGTCCTCTACTGGATTTGGGTTCATTTTGTTTTTGTTTTTCCAAATTTTTGAGTTAAAAACTTAAGGCATTTACTTGTGCTCTTTCTGGTGTTTAAATATAGGATCTTAGAGCTGTAAATTTTCCTCTTAGGACTACTCTTTAGGTAGAGGTGCTGTGTTTTCATTTATTATTATTATTATTATTATTATTATTATTATTATTATTATTATTATTATTATTACTGGGACAAAGTACATAGTGAGTTTACTACACTATACATTAGAGCTATGAACATCAGTGGTTATGCTTGGTTGAGTCCATATTATTAAATCCGTCTCTCCGAGTGGAAGTTTCAATACTCCAGGTTAGACTGTTGAGGAACAAGTTCCTTCTGGAAATTTCTATATTTTAAGCATACTCATATCCTGTTCTCTTTTTCAAAAAGGGATTTGTCATTGTCTTCCTTTTGAATATTTCTTTGGTTATTTAAAAAGATGTGATTCATCTCTATGGGCAAGTAAATTTTTTTTATAGAAATATCATGTTCCTGAGTTACATTTCCTATATGAAAAATGAAACAAAAGAACATTCTTCACTTGAATGGGTATGAACTGATGGTGTTCTCATTGACTAGAATGTGACTCCCTGCCCCTTTCTTAGATAAAACTTACAGCTATATGTACTCATCCCTTAGCACTTTAACTCCATATAGATTATCTCCACCAGGAATGGCCATAATACATCAAGGCAATATATTGGAATAATAGTGAAATGGTTTCTTGGAACCATGAAGAACATAATTTTGAACCACTCATATGAATTTTATTTACATAACTGTGTTTTTTAAACAAAACGCCTTATATGACTTTAATATGCCCAAATGACCATGTGTGTTTTATGGATGTTAAAGGAGGGGAAATGATGTCACCACATCTTGGTTCTGTGTTTCTCTTTTATTTTACTCCTGAATAAAAGAAACAAATGAAGCTATAATCAATAGGATGCCTTAGAGAGGGTGTAAAGACACCATGGCTGCGAGAATATTTACAGATTCTACTGAGACCTTTCAACTCTTGAAAAGACTACTTTAAACATCAATGGGTGTGAGAATGGTATTTTTCTGTCATGATTATAGAAAAAGACCCAGAAACTGAGACTAGACATCAAAACACAAGTATACTGATTTGCTTCTCCACTTAGTGTAGAATTTTGGAAAGTATATTTTCCTTTTCTATTTTCCCCCATTGGATTTCACTAAAGAAATGAAAACAATGAAATGCAGGTTACCTTTGTTAATATGAAACAAGTTCATACTTTACTGATGGATCAAAATGAAAGACAACAGTTAGGAATTGACCTGTTTCCTGCCTGTGGTATTCTACAGAGGTCTCTTGCTTGGTAGTCAAGATAGGATGGCTTAAAATAGTGATGAATGGAGAGAATCAATCAAGTTCGTAAGAAGATAGCAAGTTCAAACTACTTAGAATTGGAAGTTGTTAATGTCCCCACACAGCTTCCTCCAGACTAAAAACATATCCAACCAACCAACAAACAAAACAACCTGTATTGGACTTCTGAATGGGACCCTACTTGGGATATGACTAGTTATAGTGATGGTTTACTGGAGTAGGATGGACCCTTATTGTGGCATAACTGGTGTTCTTATAACAAGGGACAAGAAACAACACACACAGAGGACAACACCTCCACACCCCCACAGAGGGAAGATAGTTTGTGATGATGAAGGAAAACATTGAGAGAACAATCCAAAGAGTACCAAGGATCCCTGAGAATGGCCAAAGACAGCAGTGTGTGTGTGTGTGTGTGTGTGTGTGTGTGTGTGTATGTGTGTGTATATATGCATGCATGTGTATGTGTGTGTATGTGTATGTATGTATGCATGCATGTGTATGTGTGTGAGTGTGTGTGTGTATGAGCGCGCATGTGTGTGTGTATTGCTGGGGTTTATGGTTGTGTCCTCTCACCCTGATGACTGCTTGATTTCAGAGTAAGAAACTCCAAAATAGAGAGACAGTTGCCCTGATGTCTTGTCTAAAATCACCCAGGTAGTTGTGTTTTGTTACAATACCTCTAGAAAACTACCACTGACCCCACTGGCTGCTGAGGAACTTCCACAGAGTGCAATAGAGAGTAGGTGTAACTAGAATTTAGGGGCTAGATGTGCAGGTAGAAACCCAGTGAACAGCTGCTGTAGTGACAACCTCCTGTTCCAGGTGCCAGCCTTCCTGCCAGTTTATATTCTCTCTCTTGTTCGTTTTGACAAACTTGTATAATGCTATGTCCACCTGGATGACCATGAACCATCTTATTCAGGTCAGCTGATCAGAAAACACAGTTCCATCTGTGATGTTACATTGTTTCATGTAGGATAAACATGTGGACACCTTTAGCAAACTATGTGTCAATCTGTCATGGCTTGGTTATCTGTAGCCCATCAACAGGTCTCTTCAACAAAACGGAGAAGCTGGGGAAAGTAAACTGTGAGAAGGGAACCAATGTTTATCAAAACATATTAAACACTAATGTTAAGAAGAAAGAGGAAGTCAACTCACATGAGAGGTGTGCTAAATGGCTTTGCTAAAGTCTATCCTTATAAACATGTAATTTAAAAGTTATAGAGTTAAATCTCCATAATGGGCATAATGGGCTATTAAGAACATCAGACTTATGTGGGAAATTGCTGTAAGTCTGGAGGACAATGGAGGATTGCTTGAAGTCCTATCTTCAGGACTAATTTTTGACCTTAACTTTAAGCACATTAAGTGTAATTTTCTCACCCTTCCCTTCTAATTGTGCCTTCAAACTTAGTAAATTTCAACAAATCACAAGTGATTTTAAGGTGATTTTTTTCTTGATTAATACTATCCAGGTGAACAATGGTATCTCATGCATTTATAATACATAATTGCATTTACATGTCACCTTGGGTCCCTACTTCTTGGCAAATTACTGATCAAACCTTTAAGTTAAAAGGCTTTACTACCCATGCTGTTTTCATCTGCATCTACTTAGTCTACCACCAGGCATGTGTACTTACATTTATCTCATTTTCCTATGCAGATTTAGTAATATTTTTCTTGCTTTCTCTTCTTATACTCATCTTAAACTTAAAAAATACAATATATTTAAGAATTTAGCTGGAACCAGTATGTTTGTGTAATGATTGTTATTGAGTACCTGTTGTATATTCAACATTGTTATTACTACTGGAAATATACCAGCTTCTTGGAGGTTCTTTTGGGAGTTTTCATTTTGGAACATCCTTGTGTTTATTATTACTCTTTCTACAATCTTCCTACATAAAGGTGTGTCCTCTTATTTTGTGATCTACATGTCTTTATTACCTGTTCTACTATTCAAATTCTATATGCTGAATTTCATTTGGCCATGGTTTACCTCAGCTAATTCTATTTGGAATGTGTCTGATGAAGCATATGTCACTGAAGGAGTTGAAAACAATAACTCTATATGTGATTTTTATTTGTCAGGGGGTTTCAGTTTAGCCTAAATGAATGGCTTTCTATGGATAGCCATATGTATAAGCTGTGAATAGCAATATTGAAAAATGTATTTGTTAGAACATATTCTTTTTGGCAAACTTGAAGTAAACATCTTTCCTAGCTTGTTGAGCCTAAAATTCTGAATGAATATCCGTATCTATAATATCTCATCTCTATTAACTTAAAGCATCTATCTAGATCTAAAACATCTTAACCCATACCAACTAAGCTTAATTGTAAGACCCCCATCAGAGACTTGTGAAGGAATAAAACTTAATTACCTGAGTGAACCGGAAGTGCAGGTTAGCAGCTTCCAAAACGAAAAAAATGACAGAGACAGTTTACTGCCTGAACAGTCACCCAAAACTCTCTATAACATTGGAGCATTATCTTCAGCCTTCTGGGCCAATATATCTGACAGACATATTTGTGAAACAGAAATTATTGAGGACTTGCTTACTCTGTCTTGGCAGAGTTTGGCTGTCAACTCTGCCTGCATCCAAGCTTGCCCTTTTTTTAGGCAGAATTCTGTCTGTGGCAGAAATGAGGAAATTTTTTCCCAGTGGCTTGTTTGCCACATTTGGAGCCATCTCCATAAGGAAGTAAACCCACTCTTAGTTTCTCTCTAATGTCTCCTTTCCAGTTTTTTAAAAACCCAATCTTGTAAATAGTATGACTAATCAATTGGTTAGGCAGATGACAAAAGCCTCCTCCCCAAAAGCAAGTTAGGGGAAGGCCACTTTTCAAATAATGATTTAGGTGGACTGAAACAAGTGGAATTTTCACATTGAGGGAAAACAAAACTGCACATTCCAGAGACAGAAAGGGGCTGAGATCCATTTCATTTCACCACCAATCCATTTTCCCAATTAATATAGTTATTAGGCACAGAGTACCTTACTAGCTAGTGACTATACCTGTGGATGCTCAAACCTACCCAGCTCCTTGAGGTAGTCTCCTGTGACCTGCTTTATGTACTCAGTTGTTTTGGTTTTCCCACAAAACTTCTCCCATTTGAGTTTTTGTGAGTGGAAAGGGTACACAAAATCTCAAAACTTAGCTATTCCCAGGAACAGGTAAACATATAACTAAGGCAAATACCTAATTCTATATTGCTTTGTCACCAATAGCTTCTCCCTTCATTTCAGTAGAGACTGGACTGTGGTACAGTCTTCACAGAGAGGTTTGATAGGGAATAGCAACCTTTGAAGCTACCAAGGGGCATGAATCAGCCAGTCACTGTCATCCCATGTCTAGTAGAAATGCCATGTGCAAGTTATGTACAGATTTGTTGTCATGTATGTGAGGAGTACTTTGTGCTGATGGTCTTATTTGTTGCCATCAAATAAACCTTGTTTCTTTCCCTCCCAAAGGGGGAAAAAAAAGGCATCTTAAATAGTTCAAGTCCCTTTATCTGGGGGGGGGGTATGAGCTTTGTACCTGAAGCTCATTGGTAAAGCCCATTAGCTACAGCTGGCTGCTTTGTAGCTGGTGGCTGACTAAAGCTGCAAAGACAGGAGGCTTTCACCTATATGTGAAGCCGTTGAGGCCTTTAGAACTCTTCAGTCAAAACTTAGACGTTTGGAAGTGCAAACATATTTCTGTTTTCCTGGGTTACTCATTTGCGGAAGTCCACCTTTTCATTTTGCCTTAGAGGAGGCCCTGCTGGTTATGTGCATCAGCTTTACAGTGCACTCCCTGAGGGAGTTTTTCCTCCAACGTGGGACATAGAAATCATCTACTGCAACCCCTTTATAGATCAGCAGATTAAATTCCAGGGAGATAAGGTATAAACTTAAAAAATCATGCAAATCTTTAAGAGCCTGGCCAGGACTGGGGCTGAGATAAATGTAGTGGTGTGTTTCCCCTACATTTTCCTTATGGCTGCAGCAATAAACATCTTGAATATAGAATTATTCCTCCTTTTCATTATCAGTTCCTCCACAAGAATGTGGTCCCTCATCTCCATTAAGCACAACGTAAGGGCCCTGTGCCTTTAAAAATCGGTTTAATTAGAGCACAACTTAACATTTAATGGATCCAGCTTCTCCAGGGTGAAACACCATCCTGTTCTGTTGCTCTCAGCCCAAGGCATTTCCTATTTATTTGATTTAAAGTGGGGTTGAAGGGGCAAATGGCCCTGGGAAGCTTCCATAGGAAGTGCCATCCAACTCCAGGCAGATGTTATTATCCAATCGCTGCAGTCCCTTCGGTCTCTGATAATTATCAATAAATTGGGTGCGGGGGGGAGGGGCGGGCTGCGGGTAAGGGGTGGAGGGGGAGTGCGGAAGTCCTCTAGGGCTGACTCTTTCTGCACGTCAGCAGGATGGAGGAGTGAGTACAGCTTGGCCCTGTTTGTCAGGAGCAGAAAGTGTGCCGGAGAAAACTGACTCCTGGGCAAGGGAGGTGTCAGGAAGATGGATTACCCTAGGAAGCCAGGCCTGCTCTCCCCCGTGGGCAGCAGCACACTTGGATATAATTTGCCAGCTGTCTGTCTTGTCCTAGAGAGCCTCTGCCTTTTCCTCTTTTGCACTGCTGCCAGGAGGTAGCCTGTGTGGTGTAGATCTGGCTTTCAGAGCTGTAGAAAAGGTGCGGGTCTTCCGGGGATGGGGGTGGGGGTGGGGTGGATGCACTCCACCTCAGGTCTGACAGCTTCAGCATCCTATTAGCATAAGCAGGAGGCCTGAGACCCTCCCAGTTCGGAAAGCTCTTTCGATGGGCACCTTATTAGAGAACGATCCTATTACGTGAGTGAAAGGCTGACTGTACACCCAGAGGTGAGCCAAGATGAGGCCAGATCACCATCACCGAATGAATCAATTTTCCACCCTTTGCATGTGGACTTTGGATTTAGTGTTACAAGTGGCATTTGGAAAAGAAAAGGGCTTTGGGGAACCCACACAATAGACCGGAAATTATTCCATTTTTATTGCAAAGGGAATTTAGGGCGTATTACCCGGGCAACTGATTTTCGAAGAAAGCCTGGTGAGAGGAGTGTGTGAATGCACTGCCACCTCACATAGTTCACCTGACTCTATTTTCCAGGGAGGCTGGGCTACTCCGTGGTCCCAGCCTGTCTCTTTAAAAATCACTGAGGTTGTCGTCTATCCAAGGATCTGAGCACAATTCCTCAGCTGTGTGAACGGGAAGTTAGTAAGGACCCTTGAAACAATGGCTATTGTCTTTTCTACCAGAGTAAGCAGGGCATGCCTCTGTCAAGCGTGAGTTCTCTTAGACTGTTAAAGGCAAGGGCTGTAGGTTGATTCCATCTGCTTTGGCTGTTACTATATGGCTTTGTTACTGTTGTTGTTGTTGTTTTGCAGATTTCTTTTAAGACAGCATTTTGCTCTGTAGCTGAGGCTGTCCTGGAATTCTCTCTGTACACCAGACCGGATTTGAACTTGCACCATCCTCTTGGGCTCAGCCTCCTAAGAGCTAGGATTATGCTTAACTTCTCCTTGCAGGCCCATAATTCTCCCTCCCTCCAGTCCTGGCTTGCTCTCAGTGTTTTAACACCCCCCCCCAGACCAGGTATGCCCAGAATTCCATTTCATTAACATGTTCCCCAACGTTTGTGATCCAAGAAGGAAGAACATTTAAGCAAGCGCATTGTTGGCCTAATTCATCTACATCATGAAGCCAGAATGTCTGATGCTCTGGCTGTTTCTCATTCTTTAGCAAAGTCAGGGAGGGAGCTGAAGTCTACAGAGATCAGTAAACTAGGAACCAAAACACAGATGTCTCAAGCAGACCAAGCTGCTTGCTAGCAGTGTCAGCTCAGTAGCTCTGAGTCTGATTTTACTAGTTGGTTAAGTGGAGCAATAAGAGTTCTCCTGTCTTTAACTCTTTCTTTAGCAGATGAGAGCTACTGACAGTAATTTGTGCAGTACAATGAGCCATGGCAGGGTGGGTTACAGTTACTTAGAGCACGTGATGGTGTTTTCAAATATTCTAACTTCTGTAATATTCTTGGATAATGATGGCTAAGAACTCTCTCACTCCTTGAGTATTTTAGGACTTATTTGCTTCAAAGTAGAATATCTAAAAGCAAGACCAGAAAGTCTGATTCTCTTTATGACACCAATGGGACATCTCATTGCCACCCAATGATATTTTAGCGGCTAGAGGAATTAGGTATATTTTTATCCCGCGCTTTAAAGAAGCTCTTTCAAACGTCTCCAGGTATATGAATAGTGAACTCACTAGTCATTCCTTTATAGGAGTACTGGCCTAATTGTAAAGGGCTGTGATAGCATTAATTCACCCTAACTTTCATTCTTCTCCAGTGTGAAAGCTTAACATTGCTGTGGTGATGTCTGGCACAGAAAGGCAGGGTGATAATTGAGCAAAACAAAATCCTTTCTCTGTGCCCTAACTCATAGACCAATGTAATAGTCAACTGTGCTTAGGAAACTATCTCTGGGTCTCAGTAGATAGTGGGTACTCCTCTGCCAGAAAAACAGGGGATGGCAGCATTAATGGTCTCTAGACAAGTGGTCCTTAGACTGTGGCTTAATCCTGCTACACAGTCCAGATTGGGAAAATAAAAATCAGATGAACTCACGGCTAAAATGGGCACTCAATTTTCTGTGCCTTAATACTAATCTAACAGCTTCCTCCAGGTGAGCTGTCCCAAAACCTAAGAGGTTTAATGTTTTGGTTTTCACCTCCTAGCATATAAAATAGTCTTTATGTTTCTTATCTTTTTAATTACCTTCTAGGTGTTTGTGTACTTCTCTGAGACCCAGACGTGTTAGATTCTGAAGAAGAGCCTTGTTGGCCTGTTTACAGCTCTAGAGAAGGATGATGCCATCATGTGTAGGCAGAACTATGACCCTTTGCTACACTTTCATTGTTTTCAGTACATTCCCAGCTCTTTAGTCTTCGAAAAAGACTTTGAGAGCATTAAGGCACAAAAGGTTAGGTTGATTTACTACCTTAAATTTGTGTTCAAAAGGAGCTTAAAAATAACAACTTGAAAATCCATGTCAATTATGCCTACCCCAATGGAATTATTTTTTTTGAATGTGTAGAAAATCTTCTTTTTTTTTTTTTTTTCCTATTAAGCACCAAAACATTAAAGTGAATCTCCCCCTCCAACTTCTTCACAGTTGGCTCGCTTTCAGTGCCACTTGCTTTCTAGTGGAAGAAATTCTTCCAGTCATGGGTACCACATCAGAATGTCTTTCGTTTGAAATGATAGATGCAATATGCTGTATGCATGAGAAGTACAGATAAGAGTAAAATCAGATCTCATGCCTCGGGGAATAAACTGCCTACCTGAGATGGTCGGGAAGCTATTTTTCCCTTTAGCATCTCACAGAGACACAAGCCAAGTACAGCATCCGACTTGGTTCCTGTGGCAACATTCTCATTAAACCTCATTAGATGCAGGGTATAAAATACAACCCTATTATAAAATGTGCTTTATGTGATGGTGCCCATACAGGGGAAAGACATACTATATCCATTAAGACACAGTTTGGTTGACACAAATAAAATATGATTCCTTAAAGGTAAACTACTTATAATCTTCCCATATTTTCTCCATGGGTCTGAAAGTATTTCCCTAGGATGAGCTCATGAATATTATGTCACATCAATTCTATTACACAAAGCCAATCTAAAAACACAAGTTCATTCTACTATCTTAAAAATATTTTTTCATTATTGTTTATGAGTGTTTATGTGTGGGGGCTCTCTCTCTTCTCTCTCTCTCTCTCTCTCTCTCTCTCTCTCTCTCTCTCTCTCTCTCTCTCTGTGAATTCTGGCACATGAGAATCAAAGCATATCTGTGGAGACAAGAAGACAACTTTTGGAAATCAGTTTTCTCCTTCCACACTTAGCTGTTTCCAGTGTCTAACTCAGGTCATCTGGTTTGCATAGCAAGTGCTTTTATCTACTGAGCCCTCTTGCTGACCCCACCCTCCTAATCACCAAGTCCTTAGAATACAAGGATTTACAGTACTCTTAACACATTTAGTATCTCGTTTTCTCAATAGAGAGTCTATTTCTAAGACTATAAGCTTGATAGTGTCCCGCCGACAGACTACACTTCTCAGCTTCCCTTGTGGACTTTCGAGTCATTCCAGCCCCTATGAGGGGCTACATCCCATCGTTTCTAATGCCCCTTTAGCCATCCATACACATAGGTAAATAAACATAGCCTTGCATAAAGTCAGAACAAGTCTCTTCTTGCCTTCCCTGCCTCTACAGCTGCTTTTAATAATCTAACATATGGTACTGAAACCAGAACAAAAATTCTGAGTCCACTACTAGCAGCTCAAGCTCACCCCGAAACAAACCTTGCTGGCTCTTAGAAGCTCTCTGGCCTGGGATAAGCAGCGACATCCACTTCTCTCAGTAATTTTTTTTCACTCTCTGTCTCTGTCCTTTCTCTCTGGCTCACTCACATGTAGCCCTTCAAGAAATATCTAAGGTGGGAGTCAGCCACGTGCAAAGTGGTGGTTAGATAATGCCCTGGACTCAGTAAGTGTGAGTTGAAAAGTTCCCCAAATATACCTGAGCACAGTGTGCCCACCCTCAGATCTAGACTATGGAAGTTCTTCTCCTTCTACTGTGGTCTTCATATAGACTTACCACCTTGACTTGGGCAGAAGAAAACCTAGTATGATTCATGGTGTTTGTAAGGGTCCATCAGTTGCCATTTATAAAAAATTGATTATATTCTATCCCAGGAATAAATAAACCCTTCTTGGGACTTTTGTTCATTTGTAAGCCTGGAGTGCTATGGAGACTTCATATTGTGTGCTTGTGTAGCACAAGATTTTCCAGATAAGTTCTAGAGGACTTAGATGATAGGATGAGAAGTAAGAACACTTTTGACTGTCCAAATCTTGGTTTTATTTGTGTAGATATATGGTATTTTGTTGACATTTGATTTATTGACAGGCCAGGGATGAAGGAACATTGCAGGGGTCTATGAAATGATTACAGGTTTATTTTGAACAATGTTGCCCTGGATACAGAGAAGATAGCACTCACACCCTGGGTGTGCATAGGAACTTCCTGGTTTGGTGCCTAAAGGATGCTGACATGAGAAGCAGCCAACCATGCCCATGGGTCCGTATACTTAGTCTAGCATGGCACCCACTGAGAGCAGCTGATGTATTTATTGGTAGTTCCACTTAATGAAAAACGCCATAAGATTTTCATTTCCCAAAATTCATTGCTTCCAGCACCTGTCGTGTGGTATAATAATGATTACCCAAAATTAAGGAGAAAAGTGAATATTGGAAAGACAGTAGTTTTCAACAGTCTTCCTTCTTTCTTATATATTCACAGTTATTCAGAGTGCATATTAGTAAAGTAAAGCTTTGCTTAAGTCTTGTAATAAATACCCCCTTTTAATTTTATTTAATTCAAGGCTTTTTGAATGCATTTGACCATTCATTTGTATAACATTCATTGTATTCATTGATAGAATATTTATTAAAATCCCACTCTTGGGAACACAGCCTGGCAAATTCTATACTAGGGAAAAAAACCTGAAATAAAGGGAATCCAGCTAAGCAACAAAGTGCTTATTTGCATTGGTGAGTTGTTTTATTTTATGCAGAATTTCTTTTCATGTGCATTTCTGAAGAACATTAGAATAGCATTTAAGTTGTTTCTAAAGAAGCAATCATTTTTTTTGAAAAAAAAATCAAATATTAAATATATGTTTAAAAATTTACATGCTACAAATTTCCTCCTCCTCCTCCTCCTCTTCCTTCAAGTCCAGTCATTCTTCTCTTCTGGCTTTGACTGATGGTAGTTTCCATCCAACTTTCAAAAACATTCCTTATATAATAGAAAACACACCTGATGTTATATAAGAAAGAGATATAAGCCAGGTGTGGTGGTGCATGCCTGTAATCCCAGAACTCAGGGAAGCAGACGCAGGCAGATCTCTGTGACTTTAAGGCCAGCCTGATCTACAGAGTGAGTCCAGAAAAGCCAAAGCTACACAGAGAAACCCTGTCTCAGGAAAGAGAGAGAAAGAGAGAGAGAGAGAGAGAGAGAGAGAGAGAGAGAGAGAGAGAGAGAGAAACCTGTTTCTGAATAGCCAATTAATATGTGGCAGTAGAGAAATAATAAGGGGAAGTTTAAGCAGTGTTTAATTTTAATTAATTTATTCCTTGACAGTGCCACATATGATAAGATACCTTCTAGTCATACTCATTTCTCCACCTTCCATTATCTTCCTCCTTCCTTCCTACCAATCCTCCCCCTCCGACTAAACAACCATCCAGCTTTCACATCTTGTTTTCATTTTTATTATATGACCCCAGAGTGTAACCAGGACCACTGATGTGAGCAAGGTTGTGGCTCTGTTGACTGGACAATGAATATCTCGTGTCTGGCTACATCATCAAAGTCAGTGCCTTCCTTTTCCTCATTGGTGTTGGTCTACCAGGAGCCCCTCTCCATCTGTAACTGAATGTTTAAGGGCTCTGTCTTGTGTAGACTCTTTATAGGGGATGGCAGTAGCTGCCACAAACTCCTGATTGCTCTAAGGTCTTGCTAAGAAGGAACTGCTCTCATCCTGACTATATTTGAAATGACTCAGAGAGGCGTGTGGGGTTTGGTCTCATCTTTGTGTAGAAGCCCTCTTGAGATTTAAAAGAAGTGTTTCTAATTGTTTCTCTTACCCACCTGGTCCCATTTACTAAGGAGTTATGGTTTGAATTACTCCTTCTAATTCTTGCCTCTCTGCTTCCTATTGGACTTTGCCCTTTTCAAAGTTTGGACTTTATCAACCTTGGCTTTGTACGAGAGCAAAGTCCATTAAAAGAAAAAGAACTGTGGAGACAATACCATGAACCAAGAGAGAAGTAAAGACCCATGTTGGCCCTTTAGTCCTGACTGGTTTTACTGTAGCCTTATTAAAAAGTAGCCACAAGGCAAAGTGGTCTTGCATGGAGGTACGGATTTGTTGCAAATGCCATAAGATTGCATTCACACTCACCAGAAGCAAAGAACCTTGGGGCAAGGCAAGGACTTATGGAAGATTATTTGCAATTCAGTCTTAGTATTCTGTTCAGACTAAGTTGGATTAGCATGCTTATTCCGTAAAAATATAATGCCTAATTTTTGTTTAAAGACTCAAGATTCCAGCTTTCCCAAAATAATGGTCTGTGACATTTCCAATGGCTATTGGAGTTCAGTTATCTAAAAAATTGCTGCACATATGTCCCAATAAGGATATAATTACAAGCCAGGTGTGGTGGCACATGCTTTTAATCCTAGCACTTAGGAGGCAGAGGCAGATGGACTGTTGTGAATTCAAGACCAGCCAGGTCTACAAAGCAAGTCCAAGACAGCCAAGGCTACACAGAGATACCCTGTCTCAAAAAACCAAAAAAAAAAAAAAAAAAAAAAAGAAAGAAAGAAAGAAAGAAAGAAAAGAAAAACATGTTGTTGACATCTCCTGATGCCATGAAAAAAGATGGAAAAGAAAGTCTGGCTTGCCTAAATCACATGCACTTGCTTGTCCTCACCTTTATAATCCGCAAATATGACATATTTCTAGTTACTGCATTTATGAGATAAAAAAAATATGAGCTCATTCTACACTGACATGTATAAGCATTGGTCACTACTCTATAATTTTTCCTTAATGTACGAAACTCCTCAATCACATAGGAAATGTTGAGGTATATAAAACCTCCCTTTTTGTGATCAGCATTGATCATAAGCATTAAACTACACGTGAACCATTAACTGTTGGGGAGAAGTTATTCTTACTGTTTGCCTGGAGGGTGCTTCTTCTTACTAAAGTATGTGAGATCTACGTATGATAAAATGACATGCAAGTTTCCTCCTCCTTTATTTCTTTCAATTAAATAATTCACTGCTAGCAAACATGTGCATATATATATATATATATATATATATATATATATATATATATATACATATATATACGAGATTCCCTGCACAATAATTATATTGTGTGGTGTCACAGGGTGTTGTTTGCTTTTTTTGTTTTAACTTGTTATGTTTTGTTAAATTTGAGGAGAAGCTTGAAAAAAGTAATTAAAATCAGCTTGTGTCTCAACATTTCATTGCACTGGAGGAATGCAGAAGAACAGGAGGAGGCTAGCGTTGAGATGATTGGACAAGCAAGAGGCAGACACTTGCTCTGGAAGAGGATTGGGGCCCGACCAGATTCTATTTAGAGTATTGTAGGGGGAGGGCTTAATAGCTTAGCTGCGGTGATACGTTTATTAAGATTACAAGTTGCAAAATTGGTGGTTGAAGATAATGGGGAAGGTGACAGCTAGCCCGAGATATTGGAAACAGGGAGCTATCTAAATTCAGCGCAGCCTAGAAGAATGCAAATGAATAAAGCCAAGGCATAGGGGAATAATAATCTTAGCAGCAGATACACTTCAGATGATATGCTTGGAGAGGTGAGAAGTGTGGCTGCTGGGCTGGGCAGGCACCTAGGAAGAATGCTTCTGACACTTCCTTCTGTTTACTTGGAGACCAGAAGGCACAGGAGCATCTCCCTCTGCCTCGCAATGCCTTTACTTTGCATATAGTTTTGAATATCTTTTATAGACTAAATAATAAGATCCGAGGATGAGGATATACACTATATACCTATAATATATTCCGTGAGGAAGCTGAGGTCCAAGGACTGCTATGCTATGTAGTAAGACCCTGGAGAGACAAAAATAAGGAGGGGAAAGGGAAGAGGCAGAGGGGGAGGGGGAGGGGGAGGGGGAAGAGGAGAGAGAGGGGGAGGGGAGAAAGGAAGGGGAGGAGGAGAGAGAGAGGGAAAGAGAGAGAGAGAGAGAGGGAGAGAGAGAGAGAGAGAGAGAGAGAGAGAGAGAGAGAGGATAGAGGGAGAGAAAGAGAGAGCAGGAGAGAGAGAAAGATATTATTCTTTCATTCTGCCCTGAAGCCAAATAGTAGGCCAAGGAGGACTGAATAAGGAAACGAGAGTTAACTCCATCATCAAAATCCTTATCCTGTCTTTGTCGTCTTCCATAGGACTTATATGTAAAAGGGAATTAATAGTCATAGCTTCATGGGAATATTTTCACAATAGTCAAAGTGATAAAATGACCTAGTTTGAATTATGAGGTATTTTGAACAATCAAAGTTTGATTTTAGGGTCAGATTACAAAAGAATCAGAGAAAGAGCTACTGTAAAACTAGGAGAATGACAAGCATAGGAAGATCGTTCCATATGCTGTAGACAAGATCCATAGGTGTGCAGCCTGCGTGAGTGCACAGGGCCCTGCCTGCAGAAGGGGTGCACTTATTGCCACATCATGCACCATCCAGCAACACTCCCCTTCTGCCCTTCCTCCATACCACTTGGAGCCCTGTTTGAAGTCGTTGTAAACTGTTTGTTTCTGCAGGGCATAGTCTACATCTAGTCTAGGCCCAGTCGGAAGCCAAGTGACTGTTGGTGGAATAGTAGCACACACACACACACAGCTGGCCAAACTAGAGGCAAGCTCATTTTGGAAAGAGCTTCCAGAGCCATGGCTTATCAGGTACCTGCTTCACACTAGATGCCCTGAATAAAGGACATACAGAATTTGCACTCCTTTATGTCATGATATTTAGAGTGCTCACAAATTAGAGTGTTTTATGGTGCTTATTGGAGGCTCCCTGCCACACTACTCCTTTGACTCCTGTTTTGCTTCTGTAGCCTTTCCTTTTGACTACAGTCGGCACGTTAGCTCTTTCTAAAGTTAGCCATTACTATTCATTGCACCAATAGCTACTTATTGAGGACCTGCTATATATGCTGCATAGCATACCAGTGGGTGCAAATGAGTACCGGAATTCACTCACCAAGTATTTACTGTATACTATTGTTTCATTTCTGACCTTTGAACTCACAAAAGCTTCCACCCAAAATGTACCCTGTCTAAAAGATGAGCAGGAATAAAGATAGAGGAGGTAGAGCCGAGATTGAGAGAAATTCCAACCAAGGCCTGGTCCAACCCAAGAGCCACCCTATGCAAGAGAGCCAACCCCTGACACTATTTTTAAATTTTATTTTTTTATGATGTATACAACATCCTGCTGGCATGTGTGCCTACAGGCCAGAAGAGGACACTAGATCTCATTTTCGATGGTTTCAAGCCACCAGGTGGTTGCTGGGAATTGAACTGAGGACCTCTGGAAGAGTAGCCAGTGCTCTTAACCTCTGAGCCATCTCTCCAGCCCCCCTGACACTATTAAAGATACTCTGCTATGATAGCAAATAGGAGCCCTAGTAGAGTTGTCCTCTGAGAGGCTCCACCCAGCAGCAGAGATTCACAGCCAAACATTCAGTGAAACATAGGGAGTCTAGTGGAAATGTGTGTAAGTGTGTATGTATGTGTGTGTGTGTGTGTGTGTGTGTGTGTGTGTGTGTGTGTTTGACCTTAACAAAGAGGAAAGAGAGGGCAGCTAGAGAAATTACTTAGATGCTGTTATGAGCAAAACAACAACAACAACAACAACAACAACAAAAACAAAAACAAAACCTACCCTCAACTCCAAAGTGGGGAACTAACAATATGAATTAAGAAAATGCCCTTCATAACCCACATTTCTGATTTTGTTTCCATAAGCTTGGCATTCACCTATACCAAAAATCATTTCCTTTCTTACCCATTTGACAATGAAGCCTTCAGAGTAGAGTCAATTGACTGTCATTCACTTCCAATGACACCACAAACATCAAGGAAGTTTTCTTAACTGACACCTTAAAACCCAGCTTCTCCAGAGAGTTGCTTATTAGTTGATCTTGGAATATTCTGATGTCTGCTTCTCTTAGGGTCCCAAAGAGCCATCGTCTGTTATTAATCTCCTAGATGCTTACCGGTTGTTCAAAGTCCTTTTGCAAATAAATGTTATTTTATCTTTTTCAAAAATCCTTCATCAAGACTGCAAGAGCCTTGACAGTCTCTAGACCTTCTGGGAGAAAATAATAAACCCCATGTGCAACAGTGTGAGAGGGTGGCCTTTGTTTCCCCTTGACAACTCTGTGGCATCCTTGGCTGTCCTTTTTATGTGCTTGTCATTGTGCTCTCCTCCATCAGTCTCATAAAGCATCCTTTCCTCATGTTTGACATATTGATATCATCCCACCACAGATAAAACACAGAGCAGTGTGATGTGGACAGGTGATGGAATTATTTGCAATTCACAGAAATCTCGGCTGGTGTTTAAGACTGGTGCAATATTAAACACATTACTTTCCCTGACAGGCATTTTCATTACACCCGTGCTATGCAGGTAGAGAAGCTAGAAGTGAAATCTTGTTTCCCCCTACTGGGGTCTATGCAATAAAAAGCTTAAATGCATGTGTGTGCATTTCTTCTCTGTGTATCTACCTCTGGAAGATACACAACCTCTATTTTCTCAAAAGGAAATCATATATTGTAGAAGACCTTTAGAAACACCGATTATCTTTGATCAGACCAAATTTCTTACCCTACAGTTGGTGGTGTCATATGGACAGGTTGGGAGAAGCACTTTCAAATAGGACAAGTTAAAAAAAATGCTCAGGAATGACAAGAAAAACCACCAGAAGGGCAATCTGCCTTCTAGTGTGACATACCATGAATGTTTCATGGTCTTATCAGAGGGAGAATCAAAGTGGGTGATAGAAATGTCTATAGTAATAGAAACAAAGATCATATCACTTAAGAACCTATCTGATGCTAGAAACGTACATACACTGCACATCTGCATTCATAATTCAATCTTCTATTAACACAGAGGATTTGGTTTTTTACTTTTTAAATTTTTATTCACTTTACATCCCAATTGTAGGTCCCTTCCTCATCTTTCCCTGGTCCCACTCTCCCTCCCTAACACAGAGGATTTAAGTGGAGAGATTAACTACATAACTGTAGGGGAGAGTAAATTATAACATGGAAATGGAATTTCCACATATCAAACAACTTAAAGAAAAAACTATCTATCAAGATATAAAAAGACAAATGCAGTATTTATTGGACCCTGAAAGCCTGGACAGTTATTTTGCTCAATACCCCAAGTAAAAGTTTTTGGAAGCTTATACAACAATATGGCCATGATTAGGCTGTTTCCAAAAAACCTGAAAGCAGTTAAAGGCTGGGATGAATGGCTACTGTGCCAGTGAAGGACAGTTGTTTGGCTGACCTGTGTATGACTAAAATAGGATGAAGGAATCACCACAGTAAACCATGTAAGCCAATTCCTCTAATGATAGTTGACTTGTGTGTCTGTATCTGGTTACCTTTTTCATTGCTGTGACAAAAAGTCTGACCAAAGTAACTTAAAATAGAAAGCATTTATTTTGATTCATGGTTGGGAGATATGCGGTAGCGAAGGTATGACAGTAAAAGGAGCTAGAGCTATGAAAACAGGAGAGGGACGGGGCTGGCCAGATCGCTTCCTCAATCAGGAAGCTGAGAGAAGAAGAGATGGCAGTGCTCCAACTGGAACACCTTTTCATCTTTATTTAATCTGGGACATCAGCCCATGGAATGATGCCTCTCACAACCAGGCTGGGTCTTCTTACTTTGGGTGAATCTCCTTTACAGCTGAACGTCCATCAAGTTGACAATCAGGATTAGCCATGAAAGTGCTCAAGGTAACGTAGCCAAGGATGAAAGCCCAGACTCATTTGAGCACAGACTTTGGCTCTTCACTTGATGGAGCTCAAAGTCAGGCTAACAGCAGAAATCCAGGCTGGTAATCAGGGCCCCTCCTGTGCATTGTGACCACATTGGGGGTGGAAGGACCCTTCACAGGGGTCATTTAAGACCATCCTGCATATCAGATGTTTACATTATGATTCATAACAGTAGCAAAATTATGAAATAGCAAGGAAATATTTTATGGTTGGGAGTGGGGTCACCATAATGCGAGGAACTGTGTTAAAGGTCGCAGCACTTAGAAAGGTTGAAAACTTAGCTGAGCAAATATCCTTGTTGTATGGTGTGGCATCTTTCAGGTATATATCCAGGAATGGTATAACTGGGTCTTGAGGTAGCATTATTCCCAGCTTTCTGATACAGAACCAGATTGATTTCCAAAGTGGTTGTACAAGTTTGCACCTCCACCAGCAATGGAGGAGTGTTCCTCTTTCTCCACATTCTTTCCAGCATATGCTGTCACTTGAGTTTGTCTTAGCCATTCTGATAGGTGTAAGATGGAATCTCAGAGTCATTTTGATTTGCGCTTCTCCGATGACTAAGGACGTTGAACATTTCTTTTTTTTTTTTTTTCTTTTTTTTTCTTTTTCTTTTTTTTTTTTTATTAATTCTTGTTACATCTCAATAGTTATCCCATCCCTTGTATCCTCCCATTCTTCCCTCCCTCCCATTTTCCCATTATTCCCCTCCCCTATGACTGTTCCTGAGGGGGATTACCTCCTCCTGTATATGCTCATAGGGTATCACAGCCACTCGATTTTCCTCTTTTGCGAATTCTCTGTTTAGCTCTGTACCGCATTGTTCATTGCAGATTTATTCATAATAGCCCGAATCTGGAAACAAGCTACCTGTCCCTCAACTGAGAAATGGACAGAGAAACTGTGGTACATTTACACAACGGAATAGTATTCAGTTATCAAAAACAAGAAAATCTTGAAATTTGCAGACAAATGAATGGAACTTGAAAAGATCATCCTGAGTGAGGTAAACCAGGCCCAGAAAGACATGCATAGTTTATATTCACTTATAGGCTGTGGTCAGATGATGGGGGAAGAGGATCCCACCTGCCAGAGGTCTAGTGGAGTGGGATAGGCTAGAAGAGGGAGGGAGGTTGGGAACAGGAAGATAAGAGTGAGGGGATTTATAATTGAAGTATAACATGAATAAGTTATAATAATAAAAATTTTTTAAAATATTCAAAGGTTGAGAACTAGTGTCTTAGAGAAACACGGTCAGCAGCACTGCATGGGCTCCTTTTTGCATGCTTGGTGGGGGGTGTGTTATCTTATATCTGAAGCTAGGGTGAAGTTGGGCCTGCAGATAGAGGCATTTATCCTTGCTTCCTTAGGGAAAGTTACAGTTTTGTGCTAAGTGTCTCTGGCATCTCCTCTTTGTTCTGTGCTTTCCTTGCCCTGGCCTTCTTAAGAAGAATACAAACAAACTGGAAACCAGGGGCTCTTTCAGCTCTACCAGCCAGATCTTGCAGTTATCCGCTGTCTTCTATGGCATCTGCCAGAGACAGGAGTATTCTGGGAGGGAACTGTTATTGTCATGGTTGCATACAATGTATGTCGAGACCTACCTCGATGGAGGCTGTTTTATAATGAATCTTGGCACCTTGCATCTGTTGTTAGGGATTATGCTAGTCACATACAGAAACTTAAGAGCACTCTCTTCCCATAATTTCATCAAGAAAAAAAAAAAAAACAGAAAAATCTTAGTTGACATTAATATGTCACTACTTATTCAATTGGCCTTCAACCTAGAAATTGGATCATTCAATTTTTCTATTCTAGAGGGAATGAAATGAGATAATGCATTCATACGGGAACTTGGCAAATATTTATATGGCATCCCATATAGCAGGTACTATGTAGACCTTAGAGATTTTGTAATCTCCTACAGGAAATAGGTATCCTTAGTATGGTTTGCTGAATACGTTTCTAGATGCACTTGCAGACTATCACGAGAGCAGCACAGATGAATTAACCAGCTCAGCAAGACTGGGGAAGTCAGGGATTCCAAGCAATGAGTTAGAATGGTTATCCTTTTGGAGTGGTTACTGTGTGTGTGGGGTTGTCACAATCAAGTTTCTGCTTAAATAACCCAAATGAAATAGATAGCATTATCCTCTCTGCTTTTAAAAAAAACTTGCCGGTGGCAGAGCAGAGATTTGCCCTCCTGTCTCTGTCCCTGCACCTCACAAAGTTACCACAGTTTACTATGTTGTGTTGTGCAGGAACACCAAGCGAAGTGATGTGTTTTTCCTTAACCTTATCATCACACTTGCTCTCAGATGGTGAGCCCAGCTCTAGTTGCTGAGCATTTACTTTATGCAACTGGAAGTTAATGGCTTGGGTAGAAACCATACCTGTCGATAACTGCTTTAATCTTGGCAGGGATGTTCCAAAGCTTGGACCTGGTGTTTGTGAGGCTATCTGCCCTATATAGTTTGCCTCCTTCTGCAACATGGCTCTGGGTTGTTGAGGTAACATGGGGGCAGTGACCAGATCTTCCCTGATCCCATGATCTCTGAAATTTCAAATAGGTCTAGCAGCCACACTCATGGACAGCCTATGTGCTGCTTTTCTGAAGACAAGTTTTTTCTTTTATATTCTGTAGAAACAACAACAAAAAAGTTCTCTCATTAACCTGACAGAGCCTTATGGAAATTTCGAGAAGCCAAGTTCAGCCTCATAATGCATGAATGTTATTTATCTTGAATGTTATAGATTTGGCACATTGGGGAAGGGTGGCAAGGTTAGGTAGATTTATTAGCATCCTGTCAAGAAATTTCCCATGAGCAGTAGAGGTTTGTCAGAAAATTCGATGTAATTGATGGGAGCAAGTTGAGCTAGTTCTTAGCAGACCTACGCTGGCAGTATTCGTTCACACCCTTCCTTTACAGGCAACAAAATGTATGGGCAGAGGACTCATTAGGAAGACCTTCCTGCAAACACAGTCTGCATCAGGTATCTTTCTTTGTCCTTTCTTTCATCTAATTATTCAAGTTACTTGAGAAGATGTAAGCACATACCAGAAGTATTGTCGAACCCAGTGATGATTTTTGCTAGTTTGTATGTATTTTTTTTTTTTAACTCTCAAGAGTATGCTCTGGGGAATAAGGATTAACAAGAAGCTAGGCTCTCCTCTGGCTTTCATTCTGCTTTCACTGAAGAATTCGAGCTTTCAGCCCTTGAGTCTAAAGGCCTCAGTGCACAGACAGAAAGACCTTTTGAATTAGGACACCCAGGTCCTAGTGTCAAGTCTCCAGCTTGCCAGCTCCTTGGCCTAGGGCCACTTTCTATGGGGCTTTGTTTCTTCTAGTGAAGGAAAGGTTAACAATGCCTATAACAAAGGGCTCTTAAGAAATACGTGTGTGTGTGTGTGTGTGTGTGTGTGTGTGTGTGTGTGTGTGTTTGGGGTGGGGGACGATGACATAGTTACTTGGTCTGAACTTCTTTGATGTTCTAATTCTAATACCACCTACCGTGAAAATATTTCCTTGATGTGCCCCCAAAGAAACAGACCTTTTATTGTTACGCTGCTTCTACAGAATATGGACATGCCTGCTTGTGTACTTCTTATTGTGCACTGAATCCACATGTGTGGAAGGCAGGATAAAGAAAGAGGAAGAGGAGGAGGAATAAGAATAAGAAGAGGTAAAGGACGCAGCGGTGGAGCAGGAGGAAAAGGAAGACAAAAAGAACAAGAAGGGAGAGAGGGAAGAGGAATTGAAAGAGTTTCTTTGTAAATTTAGGTCCATCTTTTACAACCCTCAGTTTCCTCAGCAGTAAAATAGCAACTAGGAATATCTACACCTTTATTCAATTTTGATAACTAAGTAAGACAATTAATGCTACCTATAGTACCCAACAGAAATGCCTAATAGATTAAATCTAATAATCTTCCTGCTTCTGGTGACATATGTGCTATTGCTCTTGCGAGCGCACACACTGAGTAATGCATTAGCAGTTCTGTCTTTTCATTGGTCTTGTTCATTTCAGTGTTCAGTTCGGTGTTTCCGTTTGCAAAGAGGCTAGAATAAAAAGTTTTTGTCTTTGGGTCATGACATTATTGAAAGCACATGATAATTGTTTTGAAGTTATAAAGGCATGAGAGATGGAAGAGAAGATGAAGAGTGGTGCTTTTGTCCTGTGGAGGATTGGGATAGGGTACCCAGTAAATTAGTATAAGGAACACTTCAGGGTCCAGATCCTTAAATGTTTATACAGGGACTTACATTGCCATTAGAAAGATACTGTGACTGTGGAAAATATTTCACACACACACACACACACACACACACACACACACACACACACAAACACATGAAGAACACAATTTTAAAAATTCAAGCACTATAATCAAGCAATATTAGGATTTTTTTACATTCCTTTCCCCCCTCTATGTAGAATTGATACCCCAAGGAAACTTTTCATAGATTTGCATATTCCCATGACTAGACTAAAACAGCCAACATTTCACAGCAAATCGAATTACTTCCACTCTTTGTTTAGCCAAAACAATTTGGCCTAGCCAGGCATGGTTTTGGCCTACAAAGTTTAGCTTTTGAACCCAGACTGATTGGCTGACTCCTAGGTGCAGATTTGTCTGCATGTTTTTGTTGCTCATTCCTGGAGTAATTTCAGGTCAAATGAAATGTCCCTAGTGGGACACAGTACAAGTGGTGGCCATGTCTGTTCCGCACTGAGTTTGATGCATTGTATAGGTGTCCTAGCTTGGTTTCTTTCTTTCTTTCTTTCTTTCTTTCTTTCTTTCTTTCTTTCTTTCTTTCTTTCTTTCTTTCTTTCTTTCTTTTTCTTGACTTTATTTTTTAAATATTTTATTAATTTATTCATATTACATCTCAATTGTTATCCCATCCCTTGTATCCTTCCATTCCTCCCTCCCACTTTCCCCCTACTCCCCTCCCCTATGACTGTGACTGAGGGGGACCTCCTCCCCCTGTATATGCTCATAGGGTATCAAGTCTTTTCTTGGTAGCTTTTACTAGCTTGGGTTCTTATTGCTGCAGGAAATCGTGTATCCTAAGCAACGCCAGAAGGAAAGGGGTTATTTCAGTTTATAGATGGTAGTCCAGGATTGAGGTTCCAAGGCAGGAAGTGAAGCGAAGACCTTGGAGGAATATTACACACTGCTCTGTTTTCTGCATCTTCTCAGCTAGCATCTTTATGTAACCCAGGACTACCTGCCTAGGGGCGGCACTGCCACAGTGGGCTAAGCCTACCTCTGCAATTAGCACTCAAGAAAATGCTTTGCAGATGTGGCCCTAGGCCAATCTGGTAGAGGCCATTCCCAAGTTAATTCTAGTCTGTATAAAACTGACAAAAGCTAAACAGCACATTGCCCCACAAACACACACACATGCGCGCACGCGCACGCACACACACACACACACACACACACACACACACACACACACACACACGTGTGCGTGCGCACAAGTCCAGTGTAGCTTCATCGCAGTCTAACAAAGATACTACTCTTCTATTGTCATCTCCAAACACTGAGCTTTTCTTGATGCGTGGCTTTGCTGGAATCATGGTTTTCTTTCTATGAAAGGCATTTTTGAAGAGAGAGGTCTTAGAAAGTAGAGGGTCTGGTTCCCGCTGTTCTGAAGTCTGATGACAGTCTGTAGAAAGCAGATTGCATGGAGCTGGTGCATGAGTATACTGTGCTCTGGAACATTGTTAGGGGAAGTGGGGCATTTCAAAATGGTATGATCCCCCTGAAGATGAAAACAATTGGCTGCTCTTGGCACATCTGAAGCTATTGCAACCTCAGCTCTGCATTCCTGTGCACCGAGAATTTCCTGGAGTAGATCAGTAGGGAATGAGTTGACCATTCCTTGGGAAGCGCTACCATCCGTCCATTTCTTCTCCTACCACTAGCGCTGAAGCCACTGATGAGGTCCACCCATAACAACAAGGCACAAAATTCTTGCATGCCAGAACTTTTAAACTTAGGTTGCTCCATGAATTTGAGCTTCCTTGTTGAAATGTAGAGACATTCTAGATTGTAAACCATGCTTTAAAAAGGAATGGAAAAGGGAATCATAAATTAGCTGCATAGTAGTCCACTGCCTTATAATAATACCTCCTTTCTGGTTAGGGTGGGTGTGTGGATCAATGGTTAGTGTTTGCTACTCAACTGTAAGCATCTGAGCTTGCACTTCAGGATTACAGAAAAGGCTACAGTGGTGTCTACAGAGCAAGTGCTGAAGAGAGATGGAGACAGTTGGATTTCGGGGCTTGCTGACTAGCTAGTGTGGCAGAAACACTGAGTTCCAGATTGGGTTGAGAGACTCTGTTTGAGCAAATAGTCTGGAGAGCAAGAGAGGAAGTCATCCAGTGTCTACCTATGGCATCTATGTACACATGTGAGCACATGTGCACACACGCCCCCCAACACACATGCAGGATGCACCCACACCTGAAAACATGCACACATATGCATACACCACACACACATACACACACACACACGCACCAAAAGAGTATTAATTATAACCACACCTCTCTTCTTGCCTTTCCCCCTTTCTACTCATCACCATTTCTCAAACGCTATCACCAAAGTATCTTTACCCTACGTGGAGGATGCATGACCAAAAGATTGAAGCATGTGGAACAGAAGAAAAATTCTTCTAAGGTCTTCATTCTTCTCTCTCTTCTGCTTCCAGAGGTATGTTAAAAAAAAAAAAAAAAAAAGAGGTGGGGAAGAACTAATGAAGCCTTGAGTACCATCCTAGTAGGCAGGACTAGAACAACTTGTGAGTCTATACTTCTCAACTCGGCTTTACTAACATTTATCTGACTCTTAATCTGGGGAGGATCCCACAGCAACTCTTTCCTGTGAAGAGAGGTCAATAAGTTTCCCCATATGTATTTCCCCAGCAGAAAATTAACACTTTTTTTCTACTTTAAAAACAAATTATTTTTTCCTGTCTACTTTTTCCTAGTCTCTAATTCTAAAAATGGAAACAGACAAAATTTAGGCAGTTGCCTTATTCTCTTATTTCCATTGTACCTGTTTTCTGTTCCCTTTCCACATTATACACATACATATGGAATAGTCACATTATAGACAACGTATTTATAATGTCTTACTGAGACAAATACGGTCCTCAGTTGTAAATTTGTATTTGTATTCTTCTTTCAGTCTTGCTCTAAATTTTCAAAAGCTTGAAAACAATTTCCAGTGGTATTACTCTGTGTTAGATAACTTAAGGTATATGTGAGTATGTGTGGTGTGTTAGTGTGTGTGTGTGTGTGTTTGTTAGTGTGTGTGTGTGTGTGTGTGTGTGTGTGTGTGTGTGTGTGTTGGCTTTTGCAAAAACCAGTAAGTAACATTTCAGTACTTTCCACTTATTCCCTCTTTAGCTGCTTGTAACAACCTCCAACACTTAGAAATTATCCCCATTTGAACTTTCCATGGTCTGCATGATCTAATAGTAGCCAGGGGTCTGTTTACCATGTTTTGGCCTCTAAATAATAGTCTAGACAAACTGAGCCTTCAGTGACCTCACATTGTAAAACAGATGCATTATGATCTACCAGACTCCACATGGTATTCTATTCCTGAGGTTAGATGTGTTATGGAAACTTTCAGCAAGAGGAAATTTCAGCCAGGAATCCTGGTATAGGAATATATGCAGGCGGCAGCATCAACATTTCTATAAGTGATTCCCAACCATTTGTGTATATGGCAGACCTAATGTGTTAAGGAAAAGAGTCATTTTATCTTTGACACTCCACACTTCATACACATTCTGGTAATGCAAACAAAGAGAAGATGGTGAAAATTACATAGAAAAGTGGTGATTTCTTCAAAGTCTGGCAGTGAGACAAGAGAGTGAAAGTAAAGTCTGTAATTGATGCGATAGGGATGATGCCAGCTTGCAGAGGACTTAGAAAACCATACAGCAGAATTTAAACTTTCTACATATTTATTGGGAGTGGTCACTGGAAGATTTTCCACAAAGGACTGAAATTATGAGAACTGGGCATTAGTGAAAATTCCTTGGGAAAAGATAACAGGTATTGTTCATAAAAAGGTCAGCAGCTAAGAATTGTATCAGTGTCCTGTTGTATTCACCAAGGCAAAAAAATGCTGGAAGACTTAACAGAAAGAGGCCCAGAGACAAATGATGTCATAAATGTAGCTAATGCTATAGTTTAGTAAGCAGAGAGATAGAGCAGCCTGCTAGGAAAGGGCTTTAGTTTTGTGAGCCTGGGGAAATAATATAAGGTCATTAGTGAAGGGTTGGAGCCCCCAAACCTAAAGGGTGAGAAATAGCAAAGAAAATGTTGATTTTTTTCATTGCAATTATTTCTAAAATCCAGTAGGTGGTTATAGATCAGATGACTAGAGGAGATTAGACATGCAGACCTTTGATTCCCACAGTTAAGAGGAGCATCTCATTGCATAGGATGGGTCCCTGGGGCTACCAAGGGGGGAGCCTAAGAAACAATGTCACTGCAGGCGAATTTCTACAAAAAGAAACTTTATGTGATGAATGATGGAAGAGAAACTAAAGAAAAGTTTGGTGAGGAATAATAGGTTAACTGCATCCCTATCTTCATATTCTCCCTGTAGAACTCATGACACTAGTTAGCAGATCCCTTCTATCAAAGCAAGGATTATTTATATATCATATTATACTCTCCAGAATTACCTGTCCATTAGAAAGTGGGAATCATGTGCCTTCAGTCCCACCTTTCAAAATGAGGCATATCTGAGTATCAAGGTGATTGGTACACCAGCAATACATAATAACCAGAAGCTGAGCTTGTCTCCTAAGGTCTTAACAGAACACCTCCCTGAGGAGGAAAGCCTTTGACTCAAAACTAAGATCCATTTATTTTTCATTTGGTTTTCACCCTAACTCTTCTTGTTATTTCTTTTTTAAAATTAATTACCAGGGATATTTATACAGAAAAGGGGCTTTCTCTGATTTCTATCAGAACTTGTGGTTAATATTTGTTTCCTGCTGTCACACCAACCATTAAAGCAGCAGAACATCCTTTTTCCATGTATGGTTTCCTCAACATCAGGTTGGAGATTGGCTCTTCAGAGAGGGCCAGGTAACTGGAAACAGTATAAGGGTGAGGAAGGGGGTTGCCATTGTTAACCCATCAGGAGCTGTTTTTGACCTAAGAATAAGTTCAGCACGGAAAGGGTGCCATTCACTGAAATAAATGAATGACCTCCAGTGAAATGGCAAATTTAGTCAAGATGTGGGGCTGCTGGTAGCTGCATCAAGTCTGTCCTAATTTATGGAACCTGTAACATCATTTTCCTCAGTCCTCTAGAAAGATTCTCTTGCTCCCTGTCATTTTCAAACCTTGTTAACTTTGAAAGAATTGCTCAGGACATATGTAAAGAGGTGACCGGGCAGTTTCATTGATTGGCATGGGTAACCTGGACATTTTGAGATCCATGTGAGGACTTCAAGATTCTAGGGAGGTTAGATAAGGAAGTGAGAAGATGAGAGCCCTTGAAATTCACCATGGATGAACCATGGCCATTGGCTAAGGTACGTAGCATGCTTGGATATTGAAGAAAAAAAGGAGGTCGTTCCAAAACATGTTTGATGTGGTTCTTACTGCCACGTATCTTTCTTTGTGTCATTTGTATGTTTGTAAAGAGGCTTGTCTGCCACGCAACACACCCTGTTACTTGGACCCTTACTTTGTTTCAGGAAACGTCCTGAAGAGCCTTTGTGTGGCAAGGGAAGGTGCTTTTCTGCCGCCCACAGAAGCACTTGAACCGCTTAGAAAACAGTAGTCTAGACATGGCTCCTCCATGGAGGATGAAGTCAGGACTTTGATGCATGGTGATATATCTGTAGCCTTTGAAAATAAAACTGGGAATCTGATAACTGAGAAGTATTTCTGTCACCAAGAACATCTATACAAAATGATCTGAGAAGAAGGCCTCCAGGCTAAGTAAGGGAAATTTTGTTCCTCATGTATATGGCTTGGTTGCTCATAAGATAGAACTAGATTATGGGGTTTCTTTAAGTGACTCCATTGATAAATTCATAGTTTCATCCCATGGAGTAGCTCTTGTTTGTCAGCAGGCAATCATCTAAGAAAAATGCTGAAATGAATGAACTAGCCTATCCTTGTCTATTTCTGTCTTATAGTCTAAATTCTTCTCTCTTGACCATCCATCTTCCTACAGTCCAGGAGAGAAAGAAGGTCTAAGAATTACATGTGTCCCTGTGACATCCTGGATGCAATCCAAAGTCCCTGTTCAAAGCCCATTGTCCTTGGAGATTAGTAAAATGTCCCTGTTGGTTTACTACATAGTCAATAAAACCCATAGTGGGCAGTGATGCAGTGAGAATGTTGTGTTAGTCCCAGTTGATTCTAAGTATTGTGTGGCACAAATGCATTTCAAGCCATCTGTTATCTGTGAAGGAAAGAAAAGAGCAATCAGTCTCAAGTAATGGTAAAATCAACTCATTTGTGAAGACTGTTACTTAATGAAGCTCCTTGATGGCTTCCAAAAACAACCATAGATGTGATGAAATATATTAGGATCTTCCCACCGTGGATAAAACGATCCTGTTGATCCTAGACTCTATCAGTGGAGAAAAGAGAGTGAGCAGCAATGTGTACCTATTGTTCTATGTTCCTAATTGTGGATGCAGAGTAATACACTGCTTCAAGTTCCCGCTGCCTTGACTTCTCTGCAATGCTAAACTATATATCCATAAACTGTGAACTAGAATAAGCCCTTTATCCTTTATTGCTTTCCTTGGAATATTTTATCACTGCAAAAGGAAGATGAACTAAAACAAAACTCAAGTAGCTCTTCTCTCTGGACGAGTTCCTTGATTCCTATACTCTGTTTTTAAATTTCAACTCAATTTCTTCAGTCTTACAAAATCTTTGGCACAGAAACAATCACAAAATCATAGGCCATCTGGCTCCATACTGCTGCCAGTCTCTGTGCTTCCACAAAGAAATTTGCCAGAGCATTTGAGAGGTAGCCCGACCTTTCTCCTAAACAAGCCAGGTACTCCTAGCACCAAGAAATAATACAAGCTAATGATAGCTTACATATACAGATTGCTTAACATGTCTAATATTTTATAGGCAATGATTAAAAGCCAACATTATATCTAGGTTAAGATCCACAGCTGAAGGGATTGGGTTCACATCCTGCCAGTTGATCCCTTTAAACCTTGTGATAACTTGTCATTTGAAGTTACAGTTTGTATAAACTAGACGTAATTTTAGCTACTGTACATTGTCAACTTACAGTATGCAGATAAAAATAAGCCGGAACCTGATAAAAAGCGAGGTAACATGCTAATTATTATACTTAACATCCAGTGTTTATCTCCAAATTCTTAAATGTACTCTTCAATGCCACGAAGCATACATAGTAAAAATAGTACTCTGAAGTAGCCAATGATCAGTGCTCTTGATAACTGTAAAGGGTAAGGAAGCTACTTTTGCAGTGATAGTGATGACTGTAGGCACATTGTTGAGAAAAAAGAACATGGAACGCTTCTGTGGCAACCCCTATATCCACTTCAGTCTTCCACATCCACACCCAAAGTAGCAGACTAAACAGGAAGCCATCAAAGAGAGAACTCTTTTTTAAAATTTATTTATTTGCTTATTTACTTATTCACGTTACATCTCAATTGTAGCCCCGATTGTAGCCTCCTCATGCCTCTTTTCCAGGTCCCACATCCCCTGTCTCTTGCCTTTAATCCCATTCCGTACTCGTCAGAAAACAGGGTACCCCCCACTAGCACAACCTAGCATATCAAGTCTCCAGTTGAATCAGGACTGAGCACATCCTCTTGTAGTGAGGACAGGCAAGGCAGGACCACCAGAGGGAAGTGATCAAAAAGTAGGCAGCAGAGTCCATGTCAGAGACGGCCTCTGCGAGGAGGGCTCTTCAAAACTGTGATAGAATGCTGAGGTACCTGTCCAGTTGATGGCTTCTTGAAGGGATTGGGAGGAGAATGGCTCAGGGCCATTTGAAGGGCAGGCCACTGAGAGTCTGACCATGCTCCTGGGAATATAGAGATAACATAAATTAAGCTTGGTTTTTTTTTCTTAATTTTTTTTAAAATTAAATTTAATTTTTTGAGAGGGGTATATCACAAGGAGGGGGAGCAGATATGGAAGTACTGTGAAATGAGTGGAATCAGGATACATGATGTGAAATTCCCAAAGAATCAATAAAAATATTATGTCTGGAAAAAAAAAGTGCAAAGTGAAACGGATGGCTAAAGACCAATGGGATGGCAGCTGTGGCAATAACTAACACATTTTCTTTTCTAGAAGATGGATTTTAAGCCTCTTGTTAGGAAATCAATTAGTAGTGCTGTCATCTGTAGTTCCCCTTGTTCATGAGGCAAACGTGACTCCTTTGGATCTCTCCACTTTCTAACTGTGGGAATCTAGGGCTGAATATTGTGTCAGTAAGCACAGGGCCAGTGAAACAAGAAAAAGGAGAGGGGAAAGGTGACCCTGTGTTTCAGGACTGCTGGAGGGTGATTGGTGTGCCTTTACATCACTTCATGTTTTACGTGGGTTTGTCAGCTTATCATGCTTCCGTATGTCTCTATGACCCTTCTGTCTCTGTATGTTGTGTCCCCCTCTCTGTCTCTCTTCCTCTGCTTCTCCATCTGTCTGTCTCTCTGTGTGTGTCTATCTCTGTCTTTGTCTTTCTTACACACACACACACACACACACACACACACACATACACACACACACACACACACACACACACACACACTTCCAGAAGAGAGGGGAATTTGGCCACCTAAAGGGACATTAGGAGCAGCTACAGAGTTTGATCATAGAAAATAGTACAGGTTTTTATTTTTTAAAGAAAGGTAAAATCCTCACAGTATTGGAGTCATTTCCCTGATAATTAGCTCTGAACAATAATTACTGTTGTTAGCACTCAGTGTTAACAATCACTGATTTCTAAAGCACCATCATCTTCTTGCTAACCATTATTCCCCAATTCTGCTAGCTCTATGCAGAACCACCAAGACGATTTCCGACGGCAGAGCTCCCCCTAGCACCTCCACGCACCTCACTTTGTTTGCTTTCAGGCCCAAAGAGTGGCTTACAGGGTTTAGAAGCAGGCTTCTGTGATTAGGGACCCGCTTCGTGCCCAGCATTAACCTGATCAGATCTGTTTCAGAGCAGCTGGACTAAATAGGAAAGGGACCTCCAGGACAGCCTATTCTGGCAGAAGCTAGGCAGGTGGCTTTGTCTCAAGTCACAACTGAACTTAAAAGTCCCACTAATTTTGTCATATCAACCAGATTCCTTTCACCTGCTAATGACCTTCCTTTCAAAGAATAGCAGTAAAATTTTCCTCTTAAGCAATATTTTAAAGCGCTGCCCCCAACACACACACACACACATACACACACATACACACACACACACACACACACACACACACACACACACATTTTAGTTTGAATTTTAGTACGATTTTTTGTTTGAGATTACGTTATTGGTTTATTCCCCAAATGAAAAGTTCTTGGCAGCTGTAGTATTTGTATTTAATTTGGGTAGCCCACCTTGGCATTAGATCAAAGTTCCAGGTCGTCTTTTGAAGCTTTGTGTGTCTGGGAAGAAGGTGGCTGACTCGCGGCAGCACCTCAAAATGTATTGCTGAATGCTTTCTGTGAAGATGGGGAGGGCGAGGGGGAGGTGTGAGATATTTTAAAAATAAGACACTCTGCTAAATTCTCTGCCAACCTCCATTCCTGCTGAGTGGAGTGTAAGTAACAAGTATCAGATAGTTCCTTCAGATGTTAGCTATTAAAAAAAAAAAAAAAAAAAAAAAAGGTAACAGCTAGAAGTTCCTTGGACAACAGTAGTGATATCTGTGGTGATAGTGGCAGTAATGGTTGTGGTGGCAGTGATGGTCTTATGGTCGTGTTTTGGTGGTGATGGTGACGATGAGGATGATGATAGGGATGGTGATGATGGTGGAGATAAATGAGAGGTGATGAGTAATCATAGTAGGATAATACTGGGTAGTAGATGGTACCCCACAGACATTTTTACTTATTGCAGAGTGTGGCAATAATTCTGTACGTTTGGAAAGCAGAAAAATTAGACAGGAGAAAAAAAAACTACCTAATAATCCATAAAGGCCATCATGTGAAATATGCTACAGGTAACATTTGATTTTTCAATGCACGAAGCAAGAGGAGCATCCCAATAAAATTATCATATTATCCTTGAGCAATTGACATACAGGTCAAGAAATTGTAGGATGATATTTTCAGGCTCAACTTTAAATTTTTCTCTACTGTCTTATCAAAACAGACGCAGGAAAGAGAGTTATGACAAGTTGACAATTCTCCTGTGTTTTGAATCTCCGTGGGGAAGGACATCTTACAGAGTGCCATAAATTGATCTATCTAAGATTGCAATGCCTGTGAGGATGCAATAGGTCACGACTGCGTATAGTTTTCAAAAGTTGCAGCATTGATCTCTTAGTCTTTAATATCGTAAATGTCCCACCAGCTATTAGGGTTTTTCTTTCATTGGCTTGTGGTGAGAACTTCTGTAGAATAGTTGGTAAAACTTCAGAGGTTTCTATTCTCATGTTTCAAAAATAAAAAATAATCGGATCTCCTTCATTTTTAATAACTGCAGCTTCAATGTCTTTTCATAATTCAAGTCTCAGCCATCTCTTGATTAATAGATCTCTACTGGGTGTGGAGAAGTAAACTTGTGTGTGACTGAGTCACCAACCGTCAGAACTCTCCCTTTTGAGGAAGAGAAATGGATAAGGTTATGTCAAACACATTGAGATCATGTTTCCTTTTCACAAACTGAGTTGGAATGGCTCTGGGGCTACTAGTTTTATTTCTTTCTTGTGTTCCCCTTTCTGGGTTCTTCTGCAGAATCCCAGGCTTAGATACCTGCAGAAGGACATAAGAGGGGACCATAAAGTGGAGAATCAACCTGTGTAGTCACTATGTGACAGCTTGTCTGATGATTCCAGCATCATCATTACCTCTTTCCTTGGTAGTGAGCTCTGCTTGCCTTCAGGATGCTAAGTGAGAAATACGGTGGGTCCAAAGGACCAGGCTTCCTTATCTGCTGCCTGCAGCTCTATGAGAGGACACTTTTCTTCTGAGCTCTGTCTTTATTTCTTATTACCCTCCTCTGCACAATCCCAGATTGAAAACTTTGTGCTTTTCAATATAGAAATTTTATGTTGCCAGTATTTATAGCTTTCCTGGTATTTTCTATGACCTTTCCCTGCAGGGAACATCCCTGTAATTCTAGCATCGGTAGGATAATGCTTTCACTTTTCATACACACACACACACACACACACACACACACACACATTTATACTTAGCTTTTCTTCTTCAACTTTGAGTCAGAAAATTGAATTAAAGTGGACTGTGAGGCTGATATTCTAGTGTATTCTGGGGGAGCAATGACCTATCTTCAGTAGATTACATGGG
This sequence comes from Acomys russatus, assembly GCF_903995435.1. Classification (NCBI taxonomy): domain Eukaryota; kingdom Metazoa; phylum Chordata; class Mammalia; order Rodentia; family Muridae; genus Acomys; species Acomys russatus. The sequence continues at coordinate 98,752,261 of NC_067137.1, forward strand.
AAGGTGAGAACTTGATGAGAAAGTCAAGCTCACGCCTGGCTCCCACTCCTTCCTATCCACCCACCCCCCATGGTGTGCAGAAGGCCATTCACTTAGTTAAACCAGAGGAGAATTGCTTATGAATTTGATGTTGGCTATTGTTTGCCCTGAAAATTCTCAGGTATTATAAATGCACCTGGCTCACAGTAGTTTAATATTAGTGATGTGCTAAGAAAAACTACCTTAAAGAGATATAAACCATGTTTCTCAAAGGCATAATCATATATTTATCTTTGTATTTCAAAGAAATTAATACTCATCCCTGTACAGTCTACTTCTATTGCCCTGGCTTTGGTCACTCTATGTGGTAAGAGTGAAAATAGAAGATGGAGAAGTCTTAGCAAGCTACTAGGTAGGAAGAATGGCATATACTTATTAACGCATTAAGGAAAAGAAGTGTGTGTGTGTGTGTGTGTGTGTGTGTGTGCACGTGCGCACGCGAATGCATGGGTGTGCATACGTGTGTTTCTGTGTGGACATGTCTTTGTGTAGTGTGTTTACTACACATGAGCATGTTGATTCCACAGGTTGACATAGTGTCTTTCTCTACTGTTTTCTATCTTACTTTTTGAAACAGACTGTCTCACAGAACCCAGAACTCACTGTACTGGCTGGGCTGCCTTACCTACCAATTTCTAGGAATCTGTCTTTCTCCATCCACTGGCCACCTCCTCACACAAGGACTAAGGTCACAAACATTGTACCTGGCTTTTACATATGGGAGCTAGGGATTTGAACTTGGGACCTTATGCTTATGCAGCAACCAATTTTACCCACTAAACCACCTGCCTAACTCACAGGAAGCTAGTTTGAAAAAGAACATGAAAGCAAACTCTCCCACTTTTTTTATTTAAAAAATTTTAAAATAAATGTAATTTGTTCACTTTACATCCAGATTGTAGCCCCTTCCCTAGTTGCCTCCTGATCCCACTCTCCCTCCCTTATCCCCTCCCCCTCACTCCCTTAATCCTCAGAAAGTGGAGCCCTCCTCCCCTAATATCTCACCTCAGCCTATCAAGTCTCATCTAGACTACCTGTATACTCGTCCTCTGTGACCTCTCAAGGCCGCCCCACCAGGGGCAAATGACCAACCTGTCCAGGCCAGAGTCCTTTTTAGAAATAGTCCCCCTATTAGGGGACCCACAATGATGCTGTGCTTCCTATCTACTGCACCTGAGCAGTGAGTGTAGCTCCTCACCATGCATGCTTGGTTGGTACATCAGTCTCCTCCACCCGGATTTGTTGGCTCCATTGGTCTCCTTGTGGAGCTCCTGACCCCTTCAGTTCCTTCTGTTCCCCAACTCTTCCTTAAGACTCCCTGCACTCCACCTTGAAGTTTGGCTTCTGCTAGGATCTTCTGATGGGTGGACCTAGCAGAGGACCTCTATGGTAGGATACAGTCCTGTTCCTTCTCTTCAACTGCTTCCAGTGTCTATTTGTCCTTCTGAATGAGAATTAAACATTCTCCCTAGGTTCCTCCTTGTTATTTAGTTTCTTTAGGTCCTTGTAGTCTGCGGGACACCTGAGTAGCTTTGGCCTTAGATCTATTTCTCTCTCTCTCTCTCTCTCTCTCTCTCTCTCTCTCTCTCTCTCTCTCTCTCTCTCCCCTCCCCCCCCCCCCCCCCACTTAAGACCCACAAACTAGGCTAAAGCAGAAAACAGCATGGTCTGTGCTGGGGAGTACTTCTGACAAATCCCTCACCCTGCTCCTACTGCCTCCCACAACATAGGTGTATATTGTCTCTGCATGATTTAGGATCTGGTGCTATTCTGCACTTCTCAGTTTGGGGGCTGAATTCCTCAGCATCCTTGACACATTGCAAAAATAGAAAGCCCGATATCATAGTCACACCACCGCCCCACTTACCACCCACACTATAATAGAAGAGCAGGCAGGACTCAGGTTTCAGAAGAGGATACTTGACAAATCTACTGAGCTCAGGTTAGGTTTGTCTAGAGAGATGGCGTGTTATACCTCCAGAACCCTGGACCTACTAACCCAGAGTGTTCTCTATATCCCAGTGTAGAGCTGCTGTGATCTTGCATCTGGCAGCATGAAAAATGCTTCTAAATGATGAAGACTTGGAACTGCAGACTTGACCACAGGATCTGGACGATCCAAACACAAGTTTACTAGCATCCAAGTTTTCAGCCGTATGTGCTCGCATCCTGAGTCAAGACAAGGGTTCAGAGGGACCCTGAAGGGAAGAGGATACTGTTTGATAGATGATGGATTGGTTTGCTGAGATGGGATTAAAAAAAAAAAGAGGGGGCATTGTATGTATTTAAAGAGGATGATAAGACTGTTGACTATGGGGGAAAAGAGGGGATAGGGTGAAATCTGCAGGTGCTTTGGTGCCTAATAAAGAAAGTCAGAACCCACTTCAACAGTCAGTTCAGTAGCAAACCCTACATGGCCCAGAAAAGTGTTGATCACATGCCACTGAGTGAACTGTCATCTTCATAACCAGGCATAGTGGGGAAGAGACAGGTGTGTCCATGGATTTTCATTTACAGTATACATCTGTTTGGTGCCATACTAGAGTTTCAGGAAAATCCCAATGAAAGAAAAGTTTATTCTGCTTTGAGCAGGGGACATTTTGTGAATTTGGGTACACTTGAACCAAGCCAAAGGATATTAGCTGACTAACAGAGGTTGAGATTAGTAGCACAATCATTGTCTAGCACAATGGCAGTGAAATCAAAACCCAGAAGTAGAGAAAGAGCTAGAAAGCATGGAGAGTAGAGCATAAGGGCATGGGTGAAGTGATTTAACTTCCAAACAGAGCTTTTCTCTTCTTTGGTGACACCCAACCCAAATGGGCAAGGAATAAATTTAGTGTAGCAGAAAGACTGGCTTGGGGCTTTGACAGTCCACCACTGTCAGGCAAACAGCAAGTAAGTTTTAAATTCTATTTTTCCTTTTTTTTTTTTTTGTCCAAGTGTCCCTGGGTCATTGTATGACTCTTATTTGATGCTGATGAGGTGGGAGAAAGCAGGGCAGCATGCTTGGGGCTTATACTGCATACATGTAAGTATATCCTGGGCATGAACAAAAATGTACACAGGGTAGAGGACATTGGAAAGTTTGCAGTGTCTCCTCATCTGTCATGTAAAATTGACTTTATGAATGTGTACAGGCCATTCTATGTTTTAGGAGATAATCAGAATCCCATGTTCTCCAGAGCCTCCTGTGGCCACAGCTTCCTTTAAAAGAACAAATGAAATACCGGATTCTTAAATCCCTTCCTATGCACGTCAAGCCCCCTAGCATGGATGCCAAGGTTGGGGCTGTTCTTTGCACTCAGAATTCCGAGACACTATAAAGAAGAAGAAAGGAAACAGAAGAAGAAGAAAGACCATCTTTCCAAGTGCCTCCTAGTAAAGGCCAGGGCTTCTACTAAACACTGAAGTGCCTGTTTTCACTTTAGGAATTCAGGGGCAGCACAGATACAGACAGATATGGGGCTACCTTGGCATCAAATGCTGCCCACACAGAAGCCCTTCAAAGCAAGGAGAGCTCTACATTTCAGAGAAGGCAAATGGCTATTGACATTCACAGACCCTTGGAGCAAGGGGATGTCTCCTGGTCGATACCAGCACTGATATGCACATGGTGAGGGAGCCTCCTCATCCTTGATCAGCTTCCAGAGCCCATCCATATGACTTCTTCTGGGTCAGTGTGCAGTTCTTTTTAGGTGGAGGCTGGGAAGTTTATGCACCTTTGAGCACAGCACGAGTGCTTTCTCTGGACTGTTTGTCTTACCCATGTCAAAGAAGAATTACTGAAATATGAGACTTGAATTACACCTTGCCCCTTGACCATTCAGCACATGAAAAGTTACAGATTTTATATTAACTAACATTCATAGCAATTTAGGAGCGGGAATTCAGAGCCTTAGAAAACATCATTTGGTGGAATTCCTTGTCATCTACCCCCACAAAAATCCCCATGTTGTCATGTCATCCTTAAGGCATCACATACATCTATATAACATAGTTTAGATATTGGCATAAGTTGAAAACTTGCAAACCTGACTATCTAAATGGATACACTGAATCTTGAATCTCCCATACATATCAATATACTTTGAGAGATTAAAGAAATCTCTCTGCCCAAGGGGAGCTCAGGTAAAATGTTTAGCTCCTGTGAAAACATGGTTTGATGCCTTTTATGAGAAGGTAAGAGATTTGGATCTGATTTTGTTAGCATTTTTAATGCATTCGGGGGAAAAACACCTTTAAAGGGATGAGTTTATTCATCTGTAAAACGAGTGGTTTGAAGTCATCAATGCTTCATACATGTTTTGAGGTCACATGACTTTTAAAATCTTTTAAAATTTTTGCATTATTTTTCCAGAACAATTACATTTCCAGGTAAAATTGAAGGCAGCTGCGAGAGGGGTTTCACAAACCATTTTCCAGGCAGTGATATCCGGCCATGGAAATTATACACTGAGGGATTCTAAGAGACACAGTTCACATAGACTTCGATTAAAATGACACCCCTGGGGGAGGGTACAGAAAGGGCCTCCTTTGTAGCAGTTCCTGAGGCTCTGACCCAAGAACCCAAGGGACAAATGAGTACGAGATTCGTTCCTGGGCTTGAGTGTCTCCACTTCCAGAAGTGCCATTATTTTCATCAACAGTGTAACATTAGCTCTGTGGAGCTGTTAGTACACAATGCAGGCACAGGCAGCAAAGAACAGAAATAATCTCAGAGGTCTGGTGCCCCCATGCCCAAGATTCAGGTGTCAGATTAGATTTTCCCTGAGGCCTTCTTCCTCCATGGCTTGCAAATGACCAGCTGCACCCTCTGTATCTTCATGTTGCCTCTATTTGCCTGTGCAAGTATGCTCTTGGTGTCTCTTCCTCTTTTTGTAAATTGTCAGGCCTGTTGGATTACGGACTGAGCTTTATGACCTCAACTAACTTCAGGCTTTATTCCTAATACAGTAATCTTGAAATTAGCCATTACGGGTAGGTACTGGTCAAATATATGTCCAGGAGATGGAGTGAGTTACAGAAGAGACTTAATCACATATGAATTACTTTTACTTTTCTAGTTTTTCCTTTGGCCAACGCAGATTTACCTATTTGTGTGATATTAAACTAAGCAATTAAAAGTTTCTTCGACATTTGGCAAGTGGGGTGGGGGCACAGCTATTTCTGCTCTTCCTGAAATTTTCTTTAACTCTTCTGGGAGAGTGGGGGCTGAGAAGAAAAGGGCAAGAGTTTCTTGTAGTTTGTACTTATTTATTTATTATTGCTCCCCAGCACCACATTTAGTAACCACCACCTGCTGAGTAACTCCTAAAGCAACAACCATGCTACACCCCACCCCCAGCTTCTAGCAGGAACTCAAGAAGAGGCTCCTTCCAGAAGAAGAAAGCGCTTCGTGCTCTGACTCTTAGGGCTTCACCATGACGCTGTGGCTGTTTGCTCTGGAATGAGTTAGCTGAGCCTCTGTCCTTACTAGTCCTGTTATAGATCTGGCAAGAATAAGAATATAGAATGTCACCCCGAAAATACACTGTTTCTTTGTACCTTGGATATGCTGACAGGCTTCCTCTAGTCATTCTTTGCTCGCTAGTAAGATGCCATTTTAGGAAAAGTAAACTGCTCAGGCACAGTGAATCCCTCTGTCAAGTTTTGTTCTCATTGCAAACTCCCTAGGTGAGAAGGTCCATTGGCCCCTTCTATCTCTCTTCTATTTCTCCCCGTAAATCGTCTTTTGGACCCTAGCGAATATGCAGGCAATATATATATATATTTAATCTGTATTAGTTTGCTTGGAAATAACAGGGCAAGATAGACAGGAGCGGAGTAGGGAGAGTGAATACATAGAAGGCAAAGATATCCCAGTAAGCATTGTTATCACAGTTGGGCAACTCTGGACTCTCAGTTTCTACTAGAAACTTACAAAAATAAAGCAACACACTCTGGGGTTCTAGATGAGGCTGCCTGTGGTTAAGTGAGTTTCCTACTGTCTGCCAGCCAATGTCACATCTAAGGATTAAAATCCAGGCATTTTCATTTCTAAAGTAGGATATGACTCTGTCTTCAGGCCATACTATACAAACCCACCAGAAATCCTACACTGTAGACTTCTCTCTTCATGAGCTCAATATATGGATTAGACACACAGAGAAGAGGGACAGGTAAAGTACTTGTTGCGCAAGCACCAAAGACCAAAGTTTGATCTCAAACACCTACATTTAAAAAAGAAAAAACAAAACATGTAGCAGTGGATACCTACAATCCAGATGATGGTGAAGGGGACCCAGGAGTATCCTAGGGTTTTTCTGGTGGCCATTCTAGCTTAACGAGCAAGGTGGAGGTTCAGTGAGCAAGCATGTCTCAAAAACTAAATGGAGAACAATTAAGGAAAACAGCTGACCTCAACCTCTATACACACGTACATAAAACCTGTATATCTGAAGGCCCTAGACACACAATACAGACAAACCTTTTTCATCTTCTAGGTCCTCCCTTCAGATTTCTTTTTCTGCTTCGAAGCTATATACACATGTTTGTCTCCTTGTTTCTTTTTCTCTTGTAGCTTAAGGCAAAGTGTCATGCTCATCACTGCTACAGATGGTATGGATCCTATCAAAGTCCTTTTCTGGAATATTGTTTCAAACATGTTCACTTTCAGGGATCAAAACGCTAAGAGCCTCAGATGCATCTCTCTCGCATTCTGTTTCCAGGTTGGGCGATGCATTTTAAAGTTATAATTGATTTTGTCAGGATCAGGGATTTGGGAGTTAATGCCTGAAACGTGGGGAAATAAACATCTTCGTCAGCTTGTAGCGGACATGAATAATCTGAGGGCTCACTCTGACCCATAAAAGAAAGGAAAGGAATGTCTGGGATGAACACAGATTTGTCTTCATTTGTAACAGGAAACTCAGAACAGGCCTGCTTATTTATAACTCCTAAGACTACAACAATTAGAAGAACAGATGCACATTATCTGAGGATGGAATGTGCTGTGGTTCAGCCACTAATTTAATGAAATCCCAATGTTGCGTTTCCTATTTTCAGATCATGAAGACAGGCTTTTTATAATCTCGGCAGTGAAAATTGTTCAAGCATCGTGCAATAAATATCAATATCGGATGCCAGTCTTCTGGATATTATTTCAGTTTAATATATAAATTAAAGTGATCTGTGTGATCTTTCATAAACAGCCTACAAGACAGCACAAGAGATTTGGAGACAATTATCAAGTAGCTAATATCTGACATTATTATTTGTTTTGCTTTGCTTTTTTAAATTTTGTTTTTTTGAGACAGGGGTTCTCTGTGTAGCTCTGACTGTCCTTGAACTCACTCTACAGACCAGGCTGGTCTTGAACTCAGAGATCTACCTGCCTCTGCCTTCTGAGTGATAGGATTAAAGGCATGTGTCACCAACACCCAGGGCATGAGACTATTATTTGTATGTTGTTTCTTTCATTACAAAGAAAGTATTTTCACACAGATAGTGGAGAATCTGCAGGGAGCACAATTACAGGAAAGCAATAGGAGAAAACAAGAAAGAATCCTTTTTGAGGACACCCCCCATGACCTGAGGACCTTTCATTAAAGGCTATCTCACCTCTCAGTAGCACCACACCAGAACCAAGACATTATCATGTGAGGTTTTGGGGAAACATTCCAGATCCAATTTATAGAATTATCTCTTTTGCCTAAACCAGTTCTCAACTTGTGGGTTGTGATCACCAGATATCCTGTACATCAAATATTTACATTGTGATTTGTAACAATAGCAAGGTTACAATTATGAAGCAGCAACAAAATAATATATGATTAGGGGTCACAACAACCTGAGCAACTGTACTAGAGGGGCGCAGCATTTGGAAGGTTGAGAACCACTGGAGACAGGTCTATGTGATCCTACTTTCCTTTTAAAGCCAAGTCAGTGTCCTAATTAGCATCCCCAGTAAACCTAACTAGGAAGAAAAAAGACATGGTGAAATATGATTCATCCCCATGGTCAAAGTTGAGGTATTTCTAAATTGACATTCTAGCAAAGGGAAGGAGAAGTTAAAACCAAAACAGTAAAGCATGGGAGCATGCTCTAAGAGCATGGGAGAATCTGCATATCATAGTTGTGTATAGGGTTCAGCCTCTATGAGCACGGGGGAGTCTGCATACAGTAAGTATATGTAAGATTGGGCTCCCCAAAAAATGATTCTGGATCAGAGACTAACTGCTTGCTAAATGAGAACAGGTAGGTTACAGACTGCTTCCATCTTTCTGGTTGAAAAACGGAGAAGATGTGCCTTATAACCGTTACACTGATATTGATCATTTGTATTCACTTTTACTTCACTTCCTTTTGAGACTGAGACTCATTGTGTAGCGTGGACTCACTGATCTGCCTGTCAATCCTCCTGCTCCAGTCCCCTGAGTTCTGGCATTTCTGGCTTGTGCTTGGCTTGCTTCTGGCTATGGCAGAGCTATTGCCTCATACGGATTTGCTTATATCGTAACAGTGTCTTTGCTTGTAACTGTCTCTGATGTAGCTTTTCATTTCTCTGGCCTTATGCAGGGATAGTTCTTGTGGTAAGTTTACTCAAACTTTTTAGAAAATACTTTAGATCTACCCCTCTTCTTAAAATATTTGCCTAGACACATAAATCTAGATTGATAAACATTTTATTTCACACAATACTACAACATTCATTGTTTTCTGGACTTTATTGAAAATTAATACACCAGTTTAAAAGTTTTGTGTTTTAGTTTTGGTATTCTTTCATGTGCCTATGATAAATTAAAAATATTGCATTTTTGTGTATTTGTTTTACTTTGCCTACAATCTTTAAATAAAACATATCATATTACTTTACTGTGAAAAATTTCCCATTTTCTTTTTAAATATTTCTCTCTCTATTTTCCTCTACTCTATCCCCAGTTTGTCTTAATAGAAGCATGTTTGGCTTTTCTTTGCTCTTTTGTTTTGCTGAAATCCCTTTCTCTGGGAGCTGCAAGACTTCCCCAGGTTTATGTGGCAGTTCATTAATTCTCTCTTTAGCTACATCTACATAACCCAACAACCACATTGTTTTTGTTAATTATGCTGTATTTTCAAAAGCTTGGTTTTTTAAAGTTTTCCATTTATTACAGATGTTTTTCTGTATTGATGGCATACTTTCTTCAGTTAATAATTTCAACCATATTTATTTTACCAACTTATCTTACTTTGATAGATAATATAATTTTTTGAGTTACTTATTCGCACATGCCAAATTATTTTCTTATTGTATTCTGTCTTTATATGCCTATTTCATATTGATTCATGTTGCAATGGGAGCTGTAAATACTTCATTCTAGAATGAGATCTAAGAATACACCGGTTGTTTTGATGAAGATATGTTATATAGTATTAAAATAGTCATTCTTTCTCTACATCTCAGTTTCTCTAACTTACATGTCTCCTAAATACCTACTTGTCTACACCAGCTGTTGAGGAGAGTCCTTGTATTGGTTAAAAAGAAAAAAGAAAAAATGGGCGTGGCCAGAAGATTCCATAGGTAAAGATGGTAAAGACACTTGTCACCAAGACTGACTACCTGGACTAAACCTTGAAGCCAGCACTAGCAAATTATTCTCTGATCTCCACATGCATGCTATGGCACACACACACACACACATACACATACATACACCCCACATAAAAACGAGTGAAAAAATGTAGTTCTACTCTGCTACTTAGCATCCCAGAGTGTTCAAGCCATTTTTTATTTATGTTTGATCCACCATGGTTTTTGGCTGAGAATTAAAGGACAGAAGAGCTGAGGGAATCACACCCTTTCCATAGCAAAAAAATTTGTATCACTGAACAATGGCTTTTTAGATCACAGGGACAGCAGATGTGTAGGTGTTGCAGTAGAAAAAATATTTGCTATCTAAAATAGAAACAAAATTGTTAACATGTCTAAAGAGAACTTGTTCTGTGTGGAATAATAGAGATTAAACTCTCATGCAACAATGCTACTGCTTTTGTAGAAGGCTAAGTTTCCTAACCCAGGTGCATACGGTTTCAATTTTAAAAATTTCAAATCTTTGCAGCATCTAGGAGTTGGGTTTGATCCTCAAGACGAGGCCAACAGATGATGATGTTTAAGCAAATGTAGAAGTGGGAAGCAAAGAGAAAGCTCAACAAAAACTTCATATATGTATAATCTTGTTTGTAAGACAAAGTTCTGTCCCTCACCCACTCCACGTTTCTTACCAAACATCTACTGCTTGAACCTTTCCTGTGATGGGGCGCTCATGGACTTGCAAGATCCCCCTTCTGATTTCACAACAGCTCCAAGTCCTGAAAACTTCTTCCTTGTAAAAGAGATGTCTGTATGCATGTGTGTGTGTGTGTGTGTGTGTGTGTGTGTGTGTGTGTGTGTGTGTGTGTTTGTGTTAACCAACAAATGTCCACAGTTTCCCATTGAGCTTAGGATTATTCTAAGTTTGAGATCAAGAATATTACTATCTTACACTCATCTATAATAATACAGGTAAATAGAGGCTAAGTAATTTATTCAATGCCATGGAGCTAGTTTAAAAAGAAGGAAAAGGAACAAGAACTTATGCTGTCTGACCTTGGAACTTAAACAGTTAATTTAGTCTAAGATCAAACAGTTTTAGTACATCATGTTCTTGTGAAATATATAGCCTACCAAGATATAGACTAACTGACAACAACAGAATGTCACAAGTGTTAACAGAACAGTGCTGTGGGAAGACAGAAAATGCCAATAATTCCGCCTGTCCACACTGAAGGTGGCAGATCTTAAAACATAGATATCATTGATGCTAAAATAGTCTATCAGTGTGGCTTCATCTATTTCAAGAACTGCTTGTCCTATCTCCAGTATGAACTCTGATTTCAGTACCTAGCCTCCAACTACTCTAATGGCTTTGAAATGTCCTTATTGTCACTGAACCATGCCCTTCTTACCCATCTTGCAAACACTTCCAAAGCTCCTCAGGTAGCACTGTACCTCCCAGTAGGAGTGTATTCTTCCATTCTCTCAAGATTTTTCTGTTATATGAATTTACACCTACTAAATCAATATAAACATACCATTTAACATCCCTGTGCACAGTGTGCGTGTGTGTGTGTTGTTTGTTTTGGTAGTATTTAGATTTGAACCTAAGGCCTCATCCATGAGAGTGAGGCTCTCTACCACTGAGATAAAACCCCAGCCCTTTTATAGATTAAAAAATAAAATATTTGCTGATTGTTTCAGATCCCTGCTTCTCTTAAATTATGTATTGTCCACAGGGTAGAGAGTGAGATGAATGCTCTAAGAAGAATATTTCTCAAAAAAAAAAAAAAAAAACCCAGAATAAATCAACAAATCAAAGATGAGTAAGCAATAGTTTAATTATTTTGACTCCTTATGGAATTTGCGTAGCATCTTGTAGTGCAGCAACCCAGCCCTTAGACATAAAGAGGGCTGTGGACGTATGTACTTCCTGTGGTGCCTCCATGTGTGTTTGCACTTTCTCTTCCCCCTTCTCTTTTCCTGTCTTTCATTATCCTCTGCCATACTTATCTCGTTCATAGAATGAAAATATTGAACCCTTCTAGAGTTTCTCAGACACTGACCATTTAACAAACAGAGAGGTTTGCCTCTGGGAAGCTGGAGGTACACAATTCTTCCCTACATTAAGAATTGCCTTTAGATTTCTTTCTGATTTCAATTTATTTTAGATCACATTCATATAGTAAACAGTAACACAAAATTATGTATTTCAATATATGTTTTCATGCAATCCTAAAAGGTCTTATGATCTAGGGATTATGAATCACTCTACTCTCTAGGAAACAAGGTTGGAGAATTCAAAACTGCTCAGGGCAAAACAGTGATGCATAGGACGTGGACATCTGTCTTCCAATGTTTCATACATGTGTCACCTTGCCTGTGAATCCACACTGGATCTTCTTCCTCTTGCCATGGTAGATTAGCTCCATTGTCTAGTATGTGTACCTGCTTTACACCTTTAATCTCACACTTGCTGTGGGATTTATGGTATGATTCTTCATCGGGTTTTAGCCTATTACAGCACTTGCTTCCTTAGGCCTGAAGTTCTTCCTCACTGAGTGTTTTGCATTTTACATAGTATCTTGTCCTAGTAAGCCTAAAGGTAACATTCATGGATTAAAGAAGTAGATGCCCTGACGTGATGGGCAAAGGTTGTGGTTCTTTATATACTGAGTAGGACTTAGCTCAAAAGTGGACTCATCAGTATTTAAAAAAAAAAAAAAAAAAAAGACGATTCAATGCTAATGAAATTCTTCATAAAATCAATGGAAATTAATAAGGCTTTGGAAAGTGTACCTTTCAGGAAGAAGCCCAATTAATTAGAATTAGAAGACAGGGAGAAAATGAAATAGAAGATCCAGAAAAGGCTTTGCAGATCCCAAAGCCAACTGAGGTTCAGTGAGTCCCCACCCTGCCATGGAAAACAACTGCAAAACAATGCTGGGCATCAGTTGTTGGTATTATCTGGTTCTGAGTCAATCTTTATTAAGATTATTATTATTTCATGTGGACTCCAAGGGGTTTTAGCTAAGGATCGCTTTTTGTACTTCCCCTTGAAGAGATATATAGAGCTGCCTTAAAAGGCAAATGTAAAAAGAGTCTGATGGAGCTGGCCTCTTTTCTGGCAAGGACAAGTCAGCATGCTGGAAGCAGCCAGGAGAGAATTTTCATCTATGTCTTGGGGTTGCTGGGGTTACTCCCCGGAAGATCTGAACAAGCACAAGGGAAGGACTAGCTGCAGGGATAACCTCTTACGAGTCCCCTGGAGAAGACGAGGATAATAACAGAAGAATTGTTGTAGCTGTCATTATAATTGATGCTGACCATTTTCTGTATGTCAGGCACTGTTGCCACACACTTCACATGCGTTAGCCATTTGAGTCTATGGTTTGTATGAGTGTTCTTGGTTTTGTTGTTGTTGTTTGTTTGTTTGTTTTTTGTTTTGGTATGGTTTGGCTTTTTTTGAGACAGGGTTTTTCTGTGTTAGCCTTGGCTGTCCTGGACTCACTTTTGTAGACCAGGCTGGCCTCGAACTCACAGTGATCCACTTGCCTCTGCCTCCCGAGTGCTGAGATTAAAGGCGAGCGCCACCATGCCCGGCTGTATGAGTGTTCTTATTTTTAAGAGAGAGAGGCTAAAGTAGAAACTGTCCAAAGACCTTCTCAAAACTTACATGGCAGCTAATAAATATAATTTGATCTCTGGCTGCCAAACAACACAACCCAACAGCTCAAAAGGCACCCTAAACCTTTGATTGGGGGGCATATCCTATACATATGCAATAAAATGACTCTGTTCGGGTTTGCAGGCTGTTGTTCAGAGGTTGAGAGCTTGCTTCACATGTGCGAGGTCCTGGTGCTACACACACAAACATAAAGTATTTGGTCTGTCTTTGTATAACAATAATTCATCTTATTTAATTCCTCAAAACTGGAGAGAGATCTTCACAGGGCTAAGGTTGCGGGGTTTGGATGAGTGATTTGTATCAGTAGTTTAGTACAGTCTAGCAAGCATATATGCCAGACCTCTTTGGGAGAACAGGGCCCTGCCTTTGATGTAAAATAAATAATAATCATAATAATTATTTAATAAATGATTATTATTATTTCATTTGGATTTCAAGGGGACTTATCTAAGGAGCTCTTTTCATACATCTCCTTGAATATATATGTGTATATATATACATATATATATATATATATATATATATATATATATATATATATTTAAACACTATAAATTTCCCAACCCCACTGCTCAATCTCCAAACATCTGGAAAACGTAAAGAAATTTGGCTCAACAGTTACATGCCTGATATCCCTCCTGTGGCCACAAGGAGGACAAGGGAATAATGATGTTTATTAGAAGGATGACTTAAAGAAATAGGAAGAAAAGATCTGGCGTGCTCAGAATGGTATGGCCATAAACAAAACATATTCTATTCATGTATCAAATTCTCAACAATAAAAGGTTAAAAAAAAAAAAAAAAGAAAAAAAAAAAGAAAAAAAAAAAAAGAAAAAAAGAAATGCCAGAGCAACCTAGGTATTCTCTGAGCCACACATTTATACAAAGAGGCTACTGTCGTTTTCATTTAGTCAAATTCATGTAGGAGTGATATTTAAAAGAAAAGGCTTCCTCTTTTATACTCCCCAAAGGAAAACATACTCGAAAATGGCTTTTTTTTTTTCCAGGATGGCTTTCTTAAATAAATGAACGGAAGAATGACTTATGCGGGTATAAATAAATCTCTTGACATATAATAAAGCAGTGTTCGACTGCTTTATGGTGTCACTGGAAGAACCTCTGGATATATTTATAGCCATGTTAACAGTCACCTGTATTTTTTCAGGACTTTTATTTCACTATACATTATGAGAGTTTAGTTTGGGGAGGGTGGCTTTTGTGTTTTTCTCTTCCCAAACTGCCTATTGGAGCCATGGAGAGGACAGAAAGTAAGGACTTCTACTCTTTGTTTTCTGAGAAAGTGGGTCTTCCCTTGATGGCTTGGGTCTCACAGAGTCAGGCTGTGCCTACGCTTTCTGGTCTTTTTAAGTCTGCAATCACATTAGATGTGCCGGCAGTGGCGAACTTGACAGGTATCTCCTGCTGACAGTGAAGTGGCACGTCAGAGCCTATCCAAGTGAGAAGAGGCAGGTGCGGAGATAAAATGCACCATGAGGGACGGTGGACAGGGCAACTTCACATTAGCTTTCTGATGCCTGACACTTTTAACTACAAGTAGGAGGCTTATTTCAGAAGCCAGGAGATTCCACATACTGCTCGTAAGCTGAGGTGATGAACAAAACAAGGTAAAGAATTAAGAGTAAAGGTTTTCTTCTCTTCTGTTTGGATTGTTTCCTGAGGAGAGAAGAGAGAGAGAGGAAATTAAAAGAGCCAGGAGAGGAAGTCTATGATGACAACCTCTGGAGCGCAATGCACTGAGAGGTCCAGCGATTTCCCCAGTGGACCCAGCTCACAGAGGGGTTTACACACCAGTAGCTTTCCATTCAGAAATGCAAGATTCTAAAGAGTTACATGTAGGTTTTATGCAAGGGATTTATGCAGGGGGCTAAAATGGATTATTCCTGTGAAATAAATTCGGCTTTAAGTCTGTGGTGGGCATAACAATTTTCAATCTGATCCTCTCCTAAAAGTGGACTCCTATCTTCTTCTATTTGATGTGCCTGGGATCCCAATTAAAGCTATCCATTAGAGGACAGAATTCAGGAGGGACAATGCAGGAGGGAGCATCTATGCTGGGCAGGGACTACTGTTTTTCTGGGTTTCTTGCTGTAGGGGGTAGGGGCATTTAAAACATACCAACATATTTCCAGAGACAAAATGCTCAAAATAAGCTGGTCTAACGTAACTGCAGTAGACTGAAAGAATAGGAGTTGGAAAAGACATATAAATAAGAACGTGTTGACTAGAGGGAGGGATGGAAGACATATGAAAAACTTAATAGTGTACTAAATTGGAGAAGGATGTGTAGTTCATCAGGATGCTTGCGGCTTAGCTCTTTGGAGTAGAAGAAGCAACATGAAGCAGCTTTGGATTTGTTATCTGATTAGCCATCTCCCCACTCAACTATGCCCATAAATGGGATCTCCCTCCTTGGAACCCACAATTGCTTCTTCTGATATTCTGTGAGGAGTAAAAAAATATAAGTTATAAGACTGAGACATAGAATGGATAGTCCCAGCTGCAGTGCCTTAGCAGTGTTTGCAGATCCCATTCTGCATCAAGGGTTTATTTTCCCTTTATATCCTGGCAGAGAATTAATTGGAATGTCCATCTAGGCTCCCCTTGCTTCCTTTGGATAAAGTCAAAACAGTCTCCAGCATTCAGTGCCAACTTGGAAAAGCAGGAGATCATGAAAAAGATAAGTGTTCTGCATATCAACTCTGGAAGGCTTGTCTCTTGGAAATCAATGTCACTAAAGCCAGATAAATGGGTCAGTGAAACTCATGGTAGGAGAGCTAATAGATTCTAAGACGTGGTTGGCAATTGGCCCACTGGGTTCATTTATTCAGCAAACATTTCCTGCTACTCGCTAACCATGTGCCACATACAGGGGATGCAGAGGAGAGGGGGGCCAAGGCTCCGCCTTCAGAGAGTGGGACAAAGGCTCAGCCAGAGAGCTTACCATTTTTCTTTTAAGGATATTCATTATGAACAGATGAAGCATTTGCCACAAAAGAAACAAATCAGAGCAACAGAGTAGAATAGCCACCAGGGATGGCAGTAGCTAGTCTTAGGTGAGAGGCAGAAAGATGCTCTAAGATGTGGCAAATGAACTGACAACCTTGGAGGAAGCCTCCCAAGTAAGAAAGCCCAGCAAAGCCTTTGCAGGCTTGAGTTGGCAAATATCTTGGTATATTCAAACAGAAGAGAGAAAGTGTGGGGGAGTAAGAGGGAAGTGAGTCTGGGACATCTAGTTAATGGAGCTGGCCAATACATCAGAAGCATGGTCTCCTGAGTCCTTTTAAGGTCACAGGACAGAGTTAGAGCTAGTTCAAAATGCAACAGGAATCTTTTGGTGGAACTAAATCAAGAAATAGTTGAGAAGTGTAAGAATTATCATAAACTGTCAGAAATAATGTTTAATTTCTTGGCTTTGCTAATAATAGCATACAACCCTAACTGCACACTTCACCTTCTGGAAGCTTCAGCTCATTTTTTTCTAGAGAACAGGGAATTGTGTTACTAACTTCCAGGTCTTATGCCAGAGGCATTCTGTATTTTCTCGTTTAAAACTCCTAACCCCCTAAAGAGGGAGACATCTCCCATACTCTACAGAGGAGATTCAAGCACCCCCTCTTCCACACCCACCTCTGCTGTGGTGTTTCTGAGTACAAGTTTCTGGTTAAGTTATTGTATTGGTAACCCCCCCCCACCCAAAGCTGAAAGGCCTTGTCAATGGGCCATGTCCTCGCCTCACCCCAAAGCTGTGAGCCAGGGCATTGGTGGCATGGGCAGATGGATCTTTAGGAAGCCACAACTTCCTGAACGAGAATCTTAAGTCACTATTGTAAATTCTGTTGGTATTAGAGCTCGTAGGTTGTATATAATAATCATCTATTGGAGGCTACTTCCTTAATAAGTCGTTGGGATGTCCCAAGGATGAACAGCACTGTCTTAATTTCCATTCTTCATCCTCATTAGGGAGTTTGCAATGAGCATAAATATATAATAGATTTGAGCCTTGCATATACATATATATGTACATATATCTGTATATATATGTAAGCATCTTTTGTTTTAAGATAAATGACATATAACACTGTGTGTGTGTGTGTGTGTGTGTGTGTGTGTGTGTGTGTGTGTGTGTCTACTCTACAGAGTGAAGGTGGATGATCAGGGCAGAGTAACTGCTAGCAAGGCTCATATCAAAAGGACGTGCCTGGAAATATGCCCTTCTCCTGCTTCTTATGCCCCCACTCAGTGGAGTTAGTGGAAATAGTGGATAGTGTCATTGTTTCCTGAAAGGGTTCTGGGCCAGCCCCTCCTGGAGTCACGGATGGCCATGACAGGAGCTACATGTGCTACCCACTCCTGTACTCCCCCTTTCCAACCCCTCCCCTTCAATGCCCTGCCACCATAACCCCACCCACCCATCCCTACACATCCCTTGTGTGCATGCCCTACCCAGAAGATTTAGGTAGTACTTGCTGGTGCTCAGCACTAGGGAGAATCCACCGCGCCTGAATCATCATCTTCTGGGCAAGTCAGGCACAGGCCAGCTACTCCTCTCCTTTGCACATCCACTTTACTGTCATTTGACTTAAAGGTGCTCTCTCTGGGTCCTGAATTCCAAGGGTTTTCTGTCTAGAGTAGGTGGAAGCCACCTCGGAGGGGCAGAGCTGCAGCCACGGAACCCTTCACTCTATAGTCTCTGGGCTAGCCACTCCAAAACCCTTTCTTCCGAGAGCGGAAACAGGGATTCTGTCATCTATTCATTGACACAGGAGTGGTGTCCTGGTCTCCTGTTCAGTCTCAGCAGAGCCATGCGCTGGAGAGTGGCAGCCTCAGGAGCAGCAAGAACAGCCAGACACCTACCACAGGCAGTCTAGTGCGCCCGCAGACTTGGGGTTTATTTTGGTTTAGGGACATTTGGGCTGTGCTGTTGCCTGGATATTTCTTCCAAAACCTTCCGGGTGCCTCAGTCGTCGGAGTTTGGGTTTAAAGATCCTGGGAGAGAAGCAGGAAGGAGATCTGGGCGGCAGCAGCAGTAGAAGCTTGTGGGTCTCCATCCTGAACACACGGCAGGGTGGGACTCAAGCAAGAAGGGAGAGCACCAGCTCCCGTGCGCCGCTGTGTAGGAGAGCAAGCAGCAAGCGAGCGTACTCTTGAATGGGGAGGGCTGGGATTCCGGGCGGCTCCTCCCCTCCCTCCTCCAGAGCCAGCCAGTCCCTCGGCAGAGCACACCGGCTGCAACTGATTTGCTCTCCGGAGTGCGCTATTTGCATATGACTTGCCCATTTGTGAATTTGGCTCCCCCAACTCCTTGCTTCACTTCACCTGTGCCTCCCCAGTTGCGCGCACTTTGCAAGCTCCCGCTCGTCTCTCGGCCGCCTTTGCTGCCTGCCGGCCACCTCCTCTAGTGCTCTCTCGGATTGCGCCCACCCTGCTCCTCTCCACCTCCTGCCACGTTGCTTTGATTGGCTAGCTCAGTGCTGTTTCTTTTCCTCCTGTCCCTTTTGATTTCCTTCTCTGATTGCTGCTGCTGTCTGCCTTTTCAACCCATTGTGAACCCAGGACTCAAGGCGGCTGCACCATGGCGCTCATCCAGGACACTCAGGGTTAACAGTCTTTGCGCCCTTCCACGGAGGCTCCCCGGAGCAAGAGAACTCTTCCACCTGCAGCCCCCCTTTTTTTTTTGCCTGGCAGCTCTGCATTGCATCGCTTGGAAGTCGAAACAAGAAAGGAAGGGAAAAAAATGTCCAAACTCCTTGGATATTGGGATTAACTAGCGTGAACCTACTTGGGTTTTCCCCTGCTTTGTCCTCTCTCTTCATTTCCACCTTTCCCCGAGCGGCTTTCCAGAGTATGCAGTTAAAACATCGGAATTGAGGCACCTAGAGAGCAGGAAGAAACCTCCAGGGTCCTTTCCTGAAATTGTGACAAGCCGGGGCTCTCCAGGTTTGCTGTACCTGGGTCTACTCTTGCATCCTAAATTTCTACTTCAGAGGGGAGAAAAGAGGCTTTGCTTTATCTTTTTTTTTAATCTTCAGTTTCTTTTTGTAGTTTCTTTTCCCTTCTTTTCTTTCCGTTTTTGAAACAGATCCATCATTACCCCTCAAACTCTTATTGCTTCCCCCATCCCCAAATTGGACAACTCTTCTTCCTGCTATGATGGGCCCCTGGGCATCATGAACTTCGTTATTGCTCACTGGCTGGAATTTAAACTGCCCATCTGTAGTGGTCCAGTGCGTTGACCATGCACCTGAGAATCCACGCAAGACGGAGCCCTCCTCGCCGGCCGGCCTGGACACTTGGGATCTGGTCTCTCTTCTGGGGATGTATCGTCAGCTCTGTATGGAGTTCTTCTAATGTAGCCTCCTCCTCCTCCTCCTCTTCCTCTCCGGGATCTCACTCTCAGCAGGAGCACCATTTCCAAGGCAGCAAGCACCACTCAGTGCCTATTTCTATCTATCGCTCCCCTGTTTCCCTTCGAGGAGGGCACGGTGGGTCTCTCTGCTCTTTATCTTTTACTGGGGCATTGCAAACCTTTAACCCACTCCGTCTTTCAGGTAGGGTCAAGGGTGGGAACAGCAGGAAAATTCAAGTTGAAATTACGAGAAGGCTTGCATGTGCACAAGAGGGAAAGACTGTCACTTTTTTTTCTTAAAGGCAAAAATGCTGTTTGCTGTCAGCTATTCACTTTCCAATAAAAGGTTCTCCCCTCCTCAGCACCCTTGATGATGTCAGTGGGAACACACTCTCTACCCTTTCCCATCTTCTACTTGTGATGGCAGCCAACTCAATCAGATAACTCCCCATGACGCGGCACGTTGAGAACTCATTCATTCACCTTGCATTCATTCAACCTTCCTTTCTCTGGTTTTGTTTGGGGGCTAGTTGTGAAGAAATAGCTGACAGCAGGTCTTTTGGGGGGGCAGCCTGAAGTTGACGGAACTGTTATAAAGTTACCTGTGTGGTAAAGGTCTGGGGCGAACAATTGAGTCAAAGAAGGCAGAAAATATAGTTAACAGCCAGTGGGTGTTATTACTCATTTGGGCAGCTTTATAGTTTCCTGTATGTCTGTTGGAAAGAGTAGCTATCTCCTAAACAGCACATCTAATATTGCTAACTACTAGAGAGGATGCAATCTGTCAAATAAGGCTAAGACCGTTTCTAATTTACCCTTGTAAATTATAGCATCTTTGATTCACCGTTTATGCAAGTGATCTTTCAATTAAAGCCAGTATGAATGGGCTGGTTGACACAGGCCATGTATGATATATTTTGCTCCTAACAACCCTCTTTTCATCATGGCTATTGAAGGAAGGGACCTGTGGTTCATAGAAATATACCCAGCTCTGAGCAGGCTCCCTCTAAAAGGCTGATGTCTGCAGCTAAGGCAGAAGCCTGCTGTAGTAAATTGTTTGAAGAAGTGTTTACTATGCACTCTATGCTGATGATGAGGGGAATGGGAAAGACAGAGAGAATGCATGAGCAGCCCTCTGGTGCCTGTGCTGTGAACCTCTCTAGAGGCCCTGTCCTGGCTTATATTTTGAGGCATGCTGGCCCCATTAGGAAAGTAATTCTTTCCCCTGGCTCCTACCCTGGGGGCTCCTGCTCCAAGCTGTTTTAAGTGGAAACACATTGAGAGAATGCCAGCACGTGCTGCTTCTTTCTTTTCCAGTCACATCTGGTGGAATGGTCAAGTAGTTTAGGGCATGTAAGGTCTGGTAGAATGGGCTAGTGTGATGAAGAGAATGCCCAAATGCTTGCTTCTAACCTGGCTGCTGTTACCCCCATGACCTGTGTTGGGTGTGCTGTAGACTCTATGTAAAGTAAGGCAAAAACAAACAAAACAAAAACACAGAAGCCCAGGCAAGAGCTACACACACACACACACACACACACACACACACACACACACACACACACACACGAGAGAGAGAGAGAGAGAGAGAGAGAGAGAGAGAGAGAGAGAGAGAGAGAGAGAGAGAGAGAGAGAGAATGCCATTAAAATGGAAACTTAACTCCTAAGGAAGAAATAGCCTGAGATAGGGTGGAGAAGGGAAGCCAGACAGACTATTACTAATAGCCATAATTAAACATAGAAACGCTGAGCGATAATTAGCTAAATTTTGCTAATTAGTGTAAATGATCACCAGGGAAATGAAGATTATGTGTTAGTTAGAGGTTAGAGGCGAGGAAGGTCTTGCTTTTTTTTTTTTTTTTTTTTTTTTTTTCTGTCGTTGTTGTTCAAGATGTAAACAGTTAAAAGCAGCTAGTAGTAGGTGATGGGATTTGCAGAACAGCGTACACGAAGGATTTCTAAATCCCAACCCCCTTCTCTGTCTTAGTCACATACACCCTCCCTTCCAAAAGTGTCTATTTGTATACAGGTTAATTTTTTTCTCTACCTCATCTATGCAAAATTTGGTACACCAGTTCCCTCTAAACCCCTTTGACTGGTTTCCATTGCAATTTCTTATTACCTGGCAACTGATAAGATTCAGGTTGACTTACAAAAAGAGAATAAGAAATGGCCAGAGACCCCCTCACAAGCCTTTCATAGCCAGCAGAGCCGCAGGATGCATCAAACCTAAGGGTCTGCCATAGTTAAGATAAAAAAGCTTCTGAATTCTACTCTTCGGTGCTTTCTTTCAGGAAGTCTCCATCCCACTGAAATGGGACTTGGAGAGTAAATATATTGATTCTAAGTAGGTGACTTCCATATTTAATTAATATTTTTAAACTTGAAACCAAGGAAAGTAGCAATTAACAAGAAGTTTATAACATATACATATTTGTGTATGTATATATGCACACACAGATATATGTTTCTATATGTATATGTATATATATATATATAATTTTTTAATGCTTCGCCTAACTTCCTAAGAAGCTCCAAATCCTAAGAAGCTCCAAACCCTCAGAGCTCCTGCTACTCAGCAGCTACCCCTTCCCCCATCCCCATGCCCTGTAGTAGGATTCTTACTAAGACAGATGGGGAAAACAGAAATCTTCCTAACAGCAGGTAGTTTCCACTCATGCTCTCATCCTTGCTTGGAGGTGATCTTTAAAATATTGATTATGCTATAGACTTTTGTGAAGTCTGTTATTCCAGGGCAGCCAGAGTGATGCTGAGATCATTTGTAGAATTGGGAGAGACTACTGAGGTACCCCAAATAGTCTCAGATTAGGACTTCAAGATCAAGTGGACCTTAAAAAAAACTGGAATCTGATGTACTTCTCCTCCTTCCTCCAATCTCTTCTTCCAGGCTGCCCACCCCCCTCTCATGTGCTCTTTTACCCATTAGTCACTCAGGTGACAGAGAAGAGTTTTCAGGGACCCGGCTTTGTCCTATCTGCAAGACACATGTAAGTTAATGAGACTTTGTGGTGTTCAGCTCAGCGTGATCCTATAGCTACATTGATAAGTATGGAAGACAACTGCTTCCATGTTTTTAAAAACTGCAGGAGGACAGCTGGGCCCCAAACAGGAAGCCAAATCATTTCATATAAAATCTAAATGTCCTTTGTAAAATTTATTCTCCCATTACTAAAAATACCTCTCCACACTTATTTTTCCATCTTATGCTGTGTTTCCAGCACTAAATAAGTCAAGTGTAAATGTGTTAGGTGGTTTAGTTGTAGAAAACATGTAAACAGGTAAATGTACTTGTTTTCTAATCTTCACTTCCATACAGGTCTTGTTCTGTTTCAAACTACCTTAGCTTAGCAGATATGGTGGTGGCCCCTCTGGTGGCCCAGGGGCCAGGAGTCTTGGATGAGACTCTGTCACAACTTCCTTTCAGGGACTAGCCCAAGAAGTTTGCACAGCAGTGGGCTTGCTCTGCATTCATCTATGGAGTACTTTATGGTTCTCAGGAGCTGCTTTCTAACCACTTTCTCTCAGCTTTCCTTCTTGAGATCGGGAACACTGAATAATTCAGAGTGTTGGTTGACAGATAAAACAACAAGATTTATATGTCTTTGGCCTTGGTGATGAATTAATTAAATTGGTTTCTCCTTTATCCTCAGCATGCATTGTTTTCCTTCTCTAAAATGTACTGGTAAGTGGTGGGTTTGGAGATTAGTCGGCTCTTGAAAGAGTTTAGGGGAAGAGTATAGTATCATAGTGTAAAGCTGTTCGGGATTGTAAATGTTATCGCTGCAGTCACCATGTAGGGTGGAGGTGGGGGGACCAAACACTATCACAGGTACAGGAGATGAGAGATGCTAACAACTGCCTTTGGGTGTGAGAGAGTAAAAGCCCCTTACCAACTAGCTATGCATATAATTCTGTAGCGAGAACTTTATGCCTCGATTTCAAACTTTGAATCTGGCAGAGGTACTATATTTTATTTTGTATTTTAGTGTTGAACTTATCAGATTTCAGAAACGTTACTTCTCTGCAAGCGTAGGTAGCCTGGGAGGAACACAACTCTGTGAAGGTAACCCCTGAACTCCCTTCCTATATTTGTTACCTGTGGCTGCCACAACAAAGCACCACACACTGGTTTCTTTAAAGAATCAGAAATTTGTCTTGGGGCTCTGAAGACTAAATGTTGAAATCAGCAAGCGAGCAGGCTTGGTTTCTCCCGAGTTCTCTCTGTGGTTTGCAGATGGTCATTTTCACTGTGGCCCCCAATTCATCTTTTCTCCTGTTCTCTGTGTACATCAGCCCTGGTGTATTTTGTTTTCCTGTTTTTCCTTCTCTCAGGGCCCATTAGGCTGCATTAGGCCCACCCTAATGGCTTCATCTTATTTTCATATCCTCTTTACAGGACCTATCTCCAAATAGTCACATTCTGAGTTACTCTTGAGTGGGGCTTCTGTGTACACATTTTGAGGAGATGGTGTAAATGCAGCACCGCCAGGGTGGAGGCTAGACATCACTCCACCTGTGCTACTTGTTTAATGAATTCAGTGACTATTATAGTCAGAATAGACAAGTAAACCCTGGGTGACAATAACAGCAATTTACCAAATCCTAAGATGGTGCCTAGAAAAGAAAAGTCTTATTTATATAAATGGCGAACACAAAGACAGCAGATTGAGTAAACTTCTGTTTGCCTTCTTGGCTGAGCTGCTGGGCCAGAGTCCAGGTGCTGGGATGTGCAGGACTAAGTCTGCATGAAGCCGACACAGCCTCTGTGCAGCTTAATGTCCACTTGAGGCTTCCTCACTCACACCTATTACTCTTCCAAGCTACATCCTCAGATTCCCTGCCCACTGACTTTTTTAAGACCCATAGCTGCTTTCTTTCACACACACACACACACACACACACACACACACACACACACACCTAGATCTTCATTTTTTCAATCTTTAAATGAGGAAACACAGATTAACTACATATAAAATGATTATTTTTTTTTTGACAGCAGAAAAAATGTGACCACTTTAAAATTTTAAGAAGTATCATCTCAATATTTTCCAGCTGTCTTTTATATAAAAATTTATTTATAAATATAAATGTTGTGGCCTGTCTACTTTATCAGTTGTAATGCTCTAGTGAAATGACTAAAAACCCATGTTGTGCATTATAAAGTTGCTTTAAATTTGAAGCAAGATGTTCAGTTCTTTTGGAAAATAATTTCCTCTGTCCCTCTTTTTCTCTCTTCTCCCTTTCCTTCCTTCCTTCCTTCCTTCCTTCCGTCCTTCCTTCCTTCCGTTCTTCCTCTTCCATTTATTCCTCCCTCCTCCTCCTCTTTCTTCTCCTCCTCCTCCTTACTCCTTCTTTCCCTACTTCAGATACTTCTTTTAAAAAAGAGTCTTGAGAACGTGTGCTGATGAGAGTCTCAGTGGTGAATGGTAATGGAGTTCAAATGGATGGTGGGGTAGCAGATGTGGGTGAGATCAATCAATCAAGCACAGGACTTAGGGTTGAATGTTGAATGTCCTGTGTCTCAGCCTTTGTGCCTGACTGAGAGGCATGCTCCTTGTTTTTAACGTGGATAGTTGATAGTACTTGTCTGTTATAGGCACAAAGTTTTCCAGAGGAAAAATTATGTATTGCATAGTGCGCATGTCTCATACAGGTGACACATTTTATGAGAAAAACTACAATGGCATTGCTACCTTCTCCCATTAACCTGTGTTTTCTTGTTAAAAGCTTGCTGCCAGGCAGGTTAAAGATATTGTATCCACAAGTTCCTTTGACTTTTCTATCTATACCAAGACTTTTGGCCTCTGAAGAACTACTTCATTTGCATACTACTTTTGAGGAAAATGTAGATGAGAATGCCATCGTGAACATTTTCCTGTTTTTAAACTAGTGGGAGATTACACAGTCCAGAAATCAAACTGTGACGTACAGCTCTCTCCTTAAGTAGAAATCCATGCCTGGTAAGTACTAACCATGGTTAGCAAATTGTAACGTAATCTTTAGAAGCTCAGAGATCTTGGGAACTAAAAATGATGAGGTCTTAGAAAAGATCCTGAGCTCATGTTTTGAAATTACAAATATTAATAAATCAATGCAGAATTCAAGCATTCCTGCTTTTGGGATGCATTGGGAAGTAGAATAAAAAGTAAACAAACAAACATACCTTACAGTAGATAATAACTTCTGCTTTTAGGTCAACTGTCTTCAGATATGGAAATGGAAAACTTATTTTAATGCCATCTTCTTTTTCTTTGAAGTTTTATGTTTTAGAGCCCAGGTGTTATAGAATAGATAGGAACATGGTATACTGCATGCTTTACGGTCTGGATTTAAAGACAGAGTTCTTATGGGAACAATACTGCAAGGTCATAGAGTTCATTGCAAGGTTTTCTTCTCTCTAACTATATGAGCCCGGCAGCCTGCTATGGTTGCTCTTTTTTAGCTTCTAGCCTTTCTGTGAGAATCTTGATCTTTTAACTCTTCCTCTTCCTTCTTCCTGTAGTGACATGCATTGTTTCTGTGCTTTAATTCTGTAGCTGGAGAAAACATTCCCCTTCTGTCTTATTTCTTTCTCACCTTATGGGGGCATTAAATGAGGCTGTTTCTCCCTGTGCTGTGCAGCATGCACACTGAATGATCTCACACTCCTGTATCTTTCAGGCACACTCCTGTGTGCCTTCGACCCCTCTGAATTCCACAGGTACCTCATTGTACTATAGGCCTATTTTCCTAATTGTCAGAAAATGTTACCAAAGCCCCCTCCACGCCCCCCAGCCAGGTTTTTCTTCTCCCCTTCAGAAACTGCCTATGTAAAGAGAAGCACACTGTGACAGTAGGAAGCCTGCAGTCCAAATTTACATAGCCATGCTGAGATGGAAAGAATAAAGGTTTCACTTAAATACACCTTATTAGTACGAAGCAAGGAGTTCTGTGTTGTGTTTAAAACATGCTGCTGTGTTTAGCTACATCAGGGCAGGAGGCGGAGCAGATAAGTTTATAAAGAGCAAGGCATTTTCTTCTTGCAGCTCACATTTAGAGGGAGGCTTGCTTGGATCATAGCTGTGTGTCATGGACACCCACTGTGTGTCCAACACTTCCAGATGTTTTTTCTGCATCGGTTCATCTAGTCTAAACAAGCCTTTGAAGTTAATACAGAGGGTATTATTTTACAATTGAAATCACTTGAGTCCCAGAGAGGATAAGTGACTTGACTAAAGTAATAGGCTGATAACACCAGATTCAAGCCCAATTCTAACCACAGAGCTCCTCATATTTCTAATGTACCACATAGTCCATTATCTCAAGAAACAGAAAGAAACAC
This sequence comes from Acomys russatus, assembly GCF_903995435.1. Taxonomy (NCBI): domain Eukaryota; kingdom Metazoa; phylum Chordata; class Mammalia; order Rodentia; family Muridae; genus Acomys; species Acomys russatus. The sequence continues at coordinate 98,779,253 of NC_067137.1, forward strand.
ACAACAAGCTCTTGTGTCAGGAATAGAGTACACATGCCATTGAGGCCTTTGGAACAGTGAATTGACACACATCTGATGGTGTGTGTACAATTGGTAATAAATACTCAAATGTGACAGCTTGCCTGGGCCTATTTGAACCCGAGAATGTGGTTGATGCCACATTATCCATTTATACTAGAAGATGGAGCTAACTTACAAAAAAGGCAGTAGGAGGGGGAGGCATGAACTTCCTCAAAAGCACAGAGTTATTCTCATAGAAGTCTAGGGATCCAAGGGCTCAGTTTTGCACATGAGCAAAGTAAGAACTGAACTATAGATGCCTAGACAGTGTCAGAAATAGTGAGAAAGCCAGGCAATATGAATTCAAGGTCACTGCCTTTCTTTCTTCCCAATTACAATAGATAAGGTAAAATGCTCATTCCTTCAGGACTATAGCTGCAACCTGCCTCCCACTTCTCTTTTTGTCCACTAATCCCACCTTAGCTAGGTGAAGTTCTACAGGTGTGTACTCTGACAGCTTTGAACTTTCCTGGCCTTGTGCTAAAGTAAATTCATCATGTGATCTTTCTAAGAGTTGTCTAGCTTTGTGTTCAGAAATAGAATTTTAGGGCTGTACTGAAGGTTTCGCCTACATAAGGACCCTAGTGTGAGAAAGTGCTACAGTTCAAGGGGTTGTGTGCTGGCAGATACTGTACCATTCTGGTTGAGTCTCACTGGTTGGAAAGGAAAAAAAGTAACCACATCTTCCTGTACCTGTCACTGCTCCATATGTAGAAAGCATGACAAGTTACAGGTAAAGGGCTTGTCCCTAGTTTTCAGTCTGACTTCCTTAAGTATCCTGTCATTCTCACCCATGTATACAGGGAACCCATGGAATCTGAATAACTACATTGTCTTTGCCCTCATTTGTATTGTTTTGAAATACTTTTCTCACACTCCCACATTAAAACCACTGTGTGTACTCTTGAGTGACTTTCCCCCAAACTATGAATTTCAACTCTCTCTGAAGCAGTCTTTCTGGATTTGAATATAATTACACGCTTTGGGTGCAAATTGTGGTTTTTGCTACATAAGAAACTAATGGAAATGATCTGCCTGTTCTTGTAGTTTACAGATTATATGCTTCAGAACTGGGGCTATATATTTAGGCTGCTTTTCTGTGTGGCACATTAAAATGAAAATGAACTCGGGGTGAGCCGCCATGGTTGCTAGGCAGTGGAGCAGGTTGATAGAGCATTGCGAAAAAACCAAGACAGCACTGCTGTTTTACTTAACATCTATTTGCTTTTCACTCTTGTCATTCGGTGCTGTCACAGAAAGGAAAGAGGGAGGCAGTTGGGAGGGTCTGCTTATCTGTAGAAGTTTCTACAAGGAGAAAAATCATCAGCCCAAACCTTGGTCTGGAGAAAGCATTTTAGTAGACTCCGAAATCTAGCACAGAGAACTCTTGTGATGCAGAGCATTTGGAACTTGAAGTAGTACATGGGTAGAGCTGACATCTCCAGGGATACTCCACTTGAGTAGGACTCATGGCTAGCAAGGAGAAATTAACTAGCTCCTGCAGACTGGGCCTTGCCTCGGTGGCTACAGATGAAAGGGTGTCACTATGGTTAGAAATTTTAAGCATGCCTCTATAGTTCACTCATTATCTCGCCTGACATTCCAGAGTCATGTGAGCAAATGGTGACAGGCAGCAAAGGCTCCAGGGCTTCTTTATAATTAATAACTAATAGAATGTCTCCCACTGCTTTGAAATCTTGGCTTTAATAAAATCCAAAGCTCCGAAAAATGATTGGATTCACAGACAAAGCAAGATACACTCAGATTTGAGGAGCTGGTTTCAGTAACTCTCTGGTTATTAAAAAAAAAAAAGTTGGAAAAGAGGACTAAAGGGTTAAAACACAACTGGGATAATGTGGTATCCTAAGAACTTTGTTAAATGGATGGTCTTGTAGCTTCAGTAGGTATAGCCTTGTGTGTGTGTGTGTTTGTGTGTATGTGTGTGCGCGCGCACATGCATGCAAGTGCTCATGCATGTGTGTGTGTGTGTGTGCTTGTGTGCTCAAGCATGCATGCTTGTGAAAGTGAGTATGTATGTGTGTGTGAACAAACTCCCTTCTTTCTTCACAAACTAGTAATTGTGCCTTATCACAAAGACATGTGTGAGCATTCCTTTACATTAATTCACACCTCTTAAGCAAATCCAAGAAAGGACAACTTTGCTTTCATAAGGATGGCAATGAAACTCCTTTAATAATCACTAATTGTCGGAATACTGTGGCACTTTTCACTTTAATTCATTTAGTGTGCCTTAGAATTCCCTAAAGCTTTTAGTTCTCCTATGAGTGAGGCACAGGTTTTTTTTTTTTCCTATTTTGAAGGTGCTGTCCCTAAGGCAGGGACATTTTTGATAGTTGCCTAAGGCCAGGACCTTACATGGCAGACTGGATTGAGTAACCAAAGAATTTGAATACAGACATATGCTTTGCATTTTTAAATTCTTATGTATTGTTATTGGGAGTCATTCCTTCTCAAAGTGGATTTTTAGATGGACTCTTCAACCATGTTTACAAGGTTTCTTCTGATCTTCCTTGGGCCACAATTTTGTGAGAACTGTGCATGCTTTTATAGCTAGTGGCCAAAACCACACACCTGTCTTGTGTCAAATGTCTAACCAGGTACTTTAGCTTAGCTCTTGCCTCAAAGTAGGTAACATTATTATGGTAAGTCTATAAGCAAAGAAACCGAGCCATGGTTACTAATTCCCAGAATCCCTTCCACTTACTAAGCACTTTGTATCTCCCGCCTAATGAACTTTTAGGCCTGGCATCTATGCCAATGTTGACCTCGTTCCTAGTTCTGAGATCATCTCATCCAATATCCCTATATCCACAAGTCTGTTCTGTTAGAGTCAAGTGTTTTTTTAGGAAGCCTTTGCAAACCTAGCAACTTCCAGAGTCCTCTGGCATGTAACAGAAATGTGTTCAGTCAAGGATCCAAGTGCCAGGCAAGGGTCATCAAATGACATGATAGCTCCCTCATGACCCAGTTGCCTACTTTTAAAAAAATTCACTATTAGGAATACTTTCATTAAGAAATATAGTTTCCATAGTTCCCAGAGGTTCACCCTTTAACTTACAATTTTAAGGAAACTGCCAATTTGTTCTGGTTTTCATTAATTTCTCTATAAAGTGATGAGATTTGAGCTAATGATGTCTAAGTAGCTTGCCAAAGCTGTCTTTATGAGTTAGTTCTTCATCTTTGTGTCAGAGCTTATGAGCAAAATTTCAGGTGATCCTAAACTATATTTTCACTTTTACTAGATCACCTTGAATCTACTATTCTTGACTCATCGTCGTATATATTGTATATGTGGCAGGAGTTCATTAATTATGAGGGCAAAACTAATGAAATGAATATTTCAAGAATGGCAGGTTTTTAAAAAATTTGAGCCAGTATGTGTGTGCATATGCACATGTGGATGAATGTGTGAGCCAGAAAAAAAGTTTAATGTATCAGGATTGCCTTGACAGCACGCTAATTAGCTCGTGGCCTGGGAATGTACAGACCAGACAGGGGCCATGAGCCTGCTGTGAATTACAAATGCAGAAATGCTTCAGTGTCTACTTCTTTCTGCTCTGATGTCATTGATCATCCTAGTATCATCACAAGGTTGTGCCAGCAGGTCAATAATCTCAGAGGGGGACAGCTTTTATGTGAAATATGGATGCAAAGCTTAAGTCCTGGCCCTCCAGAGTCAACTTGTCTCCTTGAGACAGCTAGTATTTGTTTTGTTTTGTTGTTTCTTTTTCCATGTCAAGGAGCCCTTCTCTGTCAGTATAAAGATCTCTACCCCATCCCCTCTCTACAATTATCTATTAGGATTATTATAATAGAGAACACTCTTTTAGACAACCTTGAGATAGCACCAGCTTCATTTTCCTGCCCAAAGTAACTTAATAATGGCTACCATGAAAAAGATTCACATCCAGGTCACCAAAGTCCCCAGGTCCCAGTGGTGTGGTGCCACTCCAGGACTTTTGTGACACAGGACTTCATTGCACTCCAAAGCTACTCTGCGTCTGTGGAATCATCAAATACTAAGCCTGGAAGAGGTCTGCAGAGACCTTCACCAATCAAATTATTTTTCACGTGAAGAAACTAACAGACCAGGAGTTTTTTGAATTGCTCCCCAATCACACTTTGCAAATCAGACGCAAGTCAAGGCAAGCACACATGTTTCAGGGATTTGACCATCAGTCCTCCTGTTGTATCGCAGACTTAGTCCATCCAAGTGTCATCTGATGTCATTTGCTTAGTCATCCAGGTGTCATTTGCAGAGAACTGCAGAGCTGGGATGGCTTCCAGTGTAACTTGACCAACCAATCAGCACTAAAGGAGGAGAGACAGCAATGGAGCCTAGAGACTCTAACCCTTGTGCTGTGCCTCTTAATTGTCACCCAGCTGAAGCTCCCACTTCAGCCTAGGCTTACCCTGCCTTCCAAGGGTCCCCACTTCCTCTCTGCCCCAGCAGCCTAGGAGAGAAATTCAGTATGCTGAAGTTAAATCAAACTGTTTGATGAGAGCTTTCTAGCCTAATTACATGGAAGGTTTCTTCCAGTGAAAGGAAAGAGGAAAGAGAAAGGGAGAAATTAAATTGAAGTGTAAATCAGTCAAGGGCTTAGATCCTGAGCTTGCTTTCTTTTTAATCAAGAGTAAAATGAGAGGAGAGTTTGAAGGATCATCACAAGACAGCATTAACTACCCAAGGAGCTCTTGACTGGAGATGGTTTCTCTTGAAAAGAAAAAAAATGTACAAGTTGTCCCATAAAGGAAAAAATCTGAAGGTTGTGTGGTGCTTTGAAACACCACACTGAGGGATACGACAGTTGTTGGTCTTTCTTGTTTTTTTTTTGTTTTTGTTTTTTTTTTTTTTGGTTTTGGTTTTTTTTTTGTGTGTGTGTGTCTAATACCTCTTTTATTCTTGATGGCTGCCGCATTTCCCCACACATTTCAGATGCTTAATAAATATTTTAAAGCAGCGATTTGATAAATATGTAATGTGCAACTGAGGTGCTTATATTATTGTGTAGGGAGATGTAGCATCATTTCTCTTCAGTCTTAGGTGTTACACCTGAAATGAGCACTCAAAGTTTTAAATGATTTTCCTTTATGGTTACCATGGACTCAATAAAGCTCTTTAAATTATTGTTATTTGTATAATGCATGACAGAAAAAAAATGGACATTTTTGATTCTCACCATGGCCCTGTGCAGTGGGAGAATAAATGCTATGACTGCCATTTTGCCAATTTTAAGCTAATATAATCAAAACCCAAGCTTAGGTGACATGACTGAAGAGAAACTGACACTCAGCCTCTGTCCACTATATCACTCTGTATGGACATAATACTTTACGTCGAATTTCTGAGAATTCCTGTAGAAGAACAGTAAGAGAAGAGTAGAGAGTGGTGTTTATACAGTAAAAAATGTGTTATTCTCCACAATTCATTATAGAGTAGCTGTAGTTAGGAATGCAAGGCACTGTGTAGGTACTGCAGTGGGAACTGAATCATGAACTTTGATCTCAAGTTATTTTTAATGTAGCCACAAATTCTTTAAAGACAATCTTAGATCTTCCTTTCCTATCCCATAGCACCCCCCACCCTATCACCTGGAAAGGCCCACTATGCCTCTTTACAGAGGGATCTTCACAGGGATACCACTAAGCCTATGCCTCTCATGCCAACCTCATTCTGAAGCGCAAGGCTCTTCATGCTATCCTTCTCTGGAGGTCCCCTTGACCTATAAGGATGAGAAACAGTCAGTTCACGTCTGTTTCTCCTCAAGGACAAAAATCTCACCCTCACTTTTCATGATCTGGTCCTTGCTTATTCCTTGTATGTGTCCGTCCTGTTCCCACTATAGTTTTGGTTTCTTCTCTCCATCTCCATTTCCCACACAGTTACCCTTTCTTATCATTATATCACGTGCTAATACTTTTATGTCATCTCACAAGCACCTCCCGGATGACTGCTGAAGAACACTTGTTTTAGATCTCTTTCCAGCATACCACCTTTTTGATTTGTAACTTGAATATCTCTATGGTCTTCCTTGTGTGTGCTTTGCTTCCATTACCATTCTAGGCTATTGACACTGAGCACAGAGGCCTTATCTGTCTTTTTTTTTTTTTTGTTTTTTTCCGTGGTTGTATGCCCAGAGTCTAAAATAGCAGCTAACAAAAAATAAGCTTCTATAAACATTGAATGAAGGGATGGGAAAATAGCTAGCATGCATGTCTCTAATATGTGGTCCCAACCCAGTACTTTGCCCTCACTACTCACTAGGCTCTTTAAGTCTCCAAGAATTTAGAGTATGCTCTCATCATAGTTAGGTCTATAGATAGTTGTGCTAATGTTTCGTATTATAGGTCACTCCTATATCTGACCTACAAAGTTTCTTTTTCTATGCCTCATTTGCATAGCAATTTCATGAGCCTGCTGAACTTGTTCTGCACAAATCTTATCTCATTATGTAATTACACTTATTAAGGATATATTAAGACTTCTAGCATGTCTTAGTCATTGTCTTGAGCACCAAATACTGCTTTATGAGCATGATTAAGACTCTTCCTATAAGATGCTCGTGTGTTTACGTCTTCATTGAAGAATATGCTCTCTCATTCCTGAACATACATGATTGTGTTTCTATTATTTCTTTATAGTGATTGTTTGACCGCTTTCTTAAGGGTAAATAATGAGTTATTTGTTTCGTATTCTTAACAGCACACAGTTTTCTTTTGCATTAATTGATACTAAAAAATTCATTAACAAAGGAATGGAGATTGACCAGAGAAGGTCGTACAACAGTTTCATGCACATAGTGTGATTAATCTGTTGGGTCCAGAGAGGGAAATATGTCACATCCAGTTATGTGACTTCAAAATATTTTGTGAGGGAGCTAGAGAGGTGGCTCAGCTTTGAAAAGTACTTGCTGCTCTTCTAAGAGACCTGGATTTGCTTCCCAGTACCCACATAGTAGTTCACACTGCCTGCAGCTTCAGTGCAAGAGGATTCAGCTTCCTCTTCTGACGTCTGTAGGCTCCTGCATGCATGTGATGCACATAAACTCATGTTTGCCAATATACGTAGTTACTAAAACAAAGCTTTATGAGTACATTGTGAGAGAGGCAGGGTGCAATGATTTAGAGACACATGCAGAGATGTTCAGAGACCAGTACCCAGGTTTGCTGAGAGATGCCAGAGGAAGCTGAAGCTCTTTAGACAACACCGAGTAATAAGAGTAGCAGTGGCAGCTGTGCCTCCTTCTGTTTGCAAACAAGTACTGTGGGTACCATAAGACGTATTTCAGGCAATCTGTAATTCTTTTGTCATTATCATTTATAAGAGAGGAAAAGGACTACATCTATGAAGTTGGGACTTAATCTAATAGAGATCGTAGCTTTTAAAATATATAAATCTGGTTGTGTAAATTTACTCCTTAACAAAAAATATATTTATAAAAGGATTTTCATTGGTCTTCAATGATGAAAAAAATTTTACTTCTACAAACTCGCTTTTGTTCATTAATTTCTTCCCCTCCTCCATTGATTGATTTCTTTGTAGACTTGAGCTTTCTCTTTGAGTGTATCATCTCTTCCCAGAAGCACTCTCTCCCTCTTATTAAATACAAATTCATAGACTTATAGACACTCATAATCTTCCAGAATTCACCTTTTGTTCATTTAGAGTTGCTATTATATATCTGATTGTGAAATTATTTGATTAATATCTTTTTCCTAAGCCCATTGGCATGGAGTAGGATTGCCCAAAAGTCAAGACACTCAACTTAATTTTGCATTCAGATCAACAACTGACATTTTAAGTTTGATCCATGTAACATATAAGACAAGTTTGTTACGTAATTTTTCTGAAATTTGAATTGACTGGGTATTCTATTTTATTGGGAAATCCTATCAGAGACTGCATTTCTTTCTCTTTCTACTATGTTAACTAGAAAGGCAACAAACAGGAAGTCACTGGATATTTGCCATAGAGCTTAAACGCCTCTTTCTGTCAGTGCCTTCCTTATAGGCAGTATCAGGATGACAGGACATTGAGTTGGGAAGAACTAATTAGCACATTTCAAGATTACCAAAGAGAAATGCAATAAATTTAGGACATAGTATTGAGGCTTGAAAGATAGACATGTAGGGGAGCACTTCTGACTGGGGTCAGAATGTTCACAGGTATTGAATAAACCAAAGGAACTAGCATGAAGGGTAGGCAGAGGACCTTTTTCAGTACTTGTTAGGGGCATAAACAATGACCAAGAGAAAAACAAATGCAATTCCTGTGCTGGCTATAGGGATTTCATAAGTATGATCCTCTCTTGTCTATCATGACCCTTTAGAGGATAGAATTAATTTTGAAAAGACAGCCATTAAATTATCGTGTCTCTGTAAATTCAATTACGTTCCTCAGCCAGTGTAGTTTCTGAGTTCAGAGATATTTGTCTTCATTTTTTGCATTTTAATGGGTTCTTTTTGTTTAAATCCCACATCTCTCAGTGTGGAAGCTTGTACTTCTGAAGTAAGTACCAGTAACATTGCAGCATGCATAGCAAACCTTATATGCATTTGTATTAGCAGGCTGAGTTTGTATCCAACAGATTTTTTAAAAAATGGGCTATAACTGGACTATAATGAGATGACCAGCCGGAGGCTAATTTCTTCCTGATGCCGGGACAGGTGATGATAAACAAGTCACAAGTGCCCACTTCAGATAATAAAGATGTAATTCCAGCCATTTAAGTTTGTGTTGAAAGCAAATCTTTTCTTTCCTTCTTCTTTCAATTAGTGCAGACTGTAGCCCATGGCCTAGAGCTGGAGTAGAGCAGATAATTACATGTTTGTCACTAGATGTGTGAACAGAGATGTGTGGTTCAGCTGTTGACATTTCCTTAGCTGTATTTGCAAAGGTCTCTGAAGTATTCCACCCCCAAGCATGCTTGCCATTAACTCTTAGTTATAAAAAGATCTAGTTGAGTGGCTGATGAAGTGGGTGGGGCAGTAAGGAGATTCAGAGTCTGGTGGAGCTATGCTGAAAAGTGGGCATGACCATACTTTCCTTAGCATGTCACTTGAGACCAAAGTATAGAGATATTTTCTTTTTAAGTGTCAGATAGTAAGTATATCTGGCACACTGCTTCATCAGAATGGCTCAACTCTGCCACTGAAGTGCAAAAACAACCCAAGGTAGTACGGAAACTCCCAAGTGGGGCAAACCTACCAACCCCTATGCGTTATTACTCTAGATTACTGATTTCTATTGCTGTAATATAATCTGCCTGACAAGGCTTTTGTGATTAAATTGTTTACACAATCAGCTTAGTGCAGAGGCTGTCACATTAATAAGGATCTCAAATTGTACCAATTCTAATTAGTATTGTGATTTTACTAAATGAATCTCAAGTCTCGAAGGAATCCTGAGGGTCATAGACAATTTCATCTTATAAATGCCAATGGTTTCAAGAAGCAGAGGGGCCCAGTAAAAGCAACCGAAGTATGTTTTCTCATAGTCCTCTTTGTACGTCACTTCTGGGATGCCTGGTAAATATGGTAGCATGGAGCCACACTGGATCTTGAGGAATCGAACATTCATTTAGTATGTGTATATTGAATATCAACTATATAAAATACTGCAATATGCATTTTGAGTGATCTCATGATCAATAAAGTTCCTGCCTTTGATCTAACAGCCTATAATTACTCAGATAAGTATAATGAGGTGGGAAGTGACAGTACCAGAAGAGCAACTACTCCCTCCGAAGCACTGTGTTTAGGTGCTGCATGTATCTGATCCCCTCAGCACTTCCTTTCTGAAGGACACCAAGGCTCAAATGTTAATTTATCTGATTAAAGCTGGAAGTCAGCAACTGCTGGAGCAAAGAATTGAGCTTGTCTCGGCACTTGTGCAATATGTTTTCTAAGAATCATGAGACAGAGAAGACCTCAGGAAGTATGTACTTCAGTTAGCTGTTGCTGTATCACAAACCACACTACAAATTGATGTTTCCAATAGCTGTGTTAGTAGCTTATGCTTCTGTGAGTCAACAATTTAGGTTTGATGTGGCTGGAAATTTCAGTGGCTTCATATAGAGTCTCTCGTGTAGCTGCATGTAACTGATGATAATATAATTCCACCAGACTAGCAATATAAGATGGTCTTCCATAGCTACTGGTGTGATCTGGTCATTAATGTAGGGGTCTCAGATGCCTTCATCTGACCTGCCATTTTCCAATGAGCACACAGTTGCCTCTGGTACCTTCCAAGTGAAAGATGTGGAAAGGGCAGCGAGAATTCTCAAGAGCTAGGAAGTCAGAAGATGACACTGCCGTGGTACCGTGTTGGTCAAGCAAGTCAATATGGTGAGAAGATTATATTTCTTATTAACAGGAATGTGAAAACATTCTAAAAGGAGCCTCTCCTTCCTGGAGAGAGGCTTCTGTAGGAATGTGAGAGATTTCTTACTGTCTTTCCAGTCTACCACAATGGGATAAATGAGTTGGACCTTAATTGAGATACAAAGATTAGAGAAGTGCAACTGTGGTCAGAGCTGGAATTAGAAAGAACAGTAGCTCCTATTGCCTGAGCTTGACTATCTACAAAAGTTCCCACTTCCTTTTGCTCTAATAAGAGAACGCCTGGTAGGAACATACTTCTAAGAGTGCTTGTCGTATAGAAGATGCTCCCAGCTTTTCAGAGGGATTTCGTTAAGTGCTACTCAACGTGCTATGCAATTTTGTTGCTTTTTCTTTACTTAAAAAGAGATGGTAAAGCTACATCCTTTTCTCTCTCTGTCACTTAGTCAGGAAAGCCAGGTTTCCTGCTTGCCTCCCAAAGACACCTGTGCAACCCACAGGCTTGTGCTACACTGTGGCTGTGGGTTTCGCCCAGCAGCTGTTCTGTTGCAGGACTTGAAAGTTTGATGGACTTTCTGATGGAAAGGAAAGGAGAGAACAGATTTTATTTCATCCACAGCTGTCTTACCCATCTTCATTAAGATGGGCTGTGGACACCACAAGGCCATTCTGAGCCAGTGGTCATAAAACTAATAGGCGCCACTCAACCCGGACAGCTCATATTGCCACCTGAGATCTGTCATCTTGGTGGTTATTGCAGAGGAAGGGAGTCTCTTGTAGGGAACACAACGGTCCTTGCGTGACAGAAGTGAAACTGAACGAAATAGATTTTTCTATTAGCTGCAAATCAAACCTTTGCACATCATCCCTCAGAGGTGACAGCACTACCTTCTGTAAGGCAGGGTTTGAACAAATTATTCAAGCCTGCAGAAGACAATACAGGATTAATATTGGTGTGGGAGGACATGGGGGCTGGGCTTGCGATAAAATTCTACCTGGCTTCTCATTTCAGTCTTGTAAATGTCTCCGTGTGTATGTGGAGAGGATGTGTTTATGGGCACGGAGTCATAGCAAGGGAGTTAAAGGGAGAATCTATTGATTTGGGAGATCTTGAAATAGGTGGATGAGCCAGGGTCATGCTCCTGAAGTTCCGGCTATGAGATTTTTTTTTTTTTCTTCCAGAAATGTTTGCTAGGCGGTGGCAAGAACACATATTCTTTACTTCCACAAATCAAACCTTTCCAATACCAGCCTGCATAGGTATTTCTGGGGCTACTTTCTGCTTCACCAGTGCTTCTCCTTCCAAAGGTTGTTCTAATGTGGCAGGCACCATTGATTGAGCCCTTGTTATGTGCTGGGTGATTTATAAGCATGAGTTTCTAATTTATACAAAGATTCTGACATGGATGGTATCATCACCCACAAGACAACAAGGCTCAGAGAGAAGTAACTTTTCCAGGAGTATACTGCTCAGAAGTTACAATGCAGACACCCCGTCCCATCCCCACCCCCCACCTGCTACCTGCCCCCTAAAGCCCAGGTCCTCCTATTTGCAAACCCAGCCTTTTCAAAATGAGGCTAATGAGGAATCCATGAGTGCTATGACCTGTTGAGGGGTCATTATCTCTGTTCTTTTCTAAATCATTGGAAATCTTCCCTGTAGTTGTTAAGTCAAACCATCAGCTCCCTAACATAATGGCGTAATTGGAGTGAAGATAAAGTTCAGGTCCTGTAAGAACCTTTGGAATCTGAATGGACTGACTAGATCATCTAGCGATGTTAATTTAACAGCGCTGGCTACTGTTGCTGCATTGTACAGAAAATGAGGTCTAGATAGGTCAAGTCTAGAGTGTAGCTAACAAGAGCTCTTCTTTGCCCTGTATCTTTTCTCCTTTTCAGTGCTGTGTATTTCTTGTGGAATAAATGACTTTCTTGCATGGCAGTCCAGGGACCAAGGTAAAATCATTCACTTGGGAGCAACTTAGGCTAGGAGTTGACAAGCCTATTTTTGGACAAAGGACCACAAAGTAAATGAAATAAAGTAAAATAAAGTGATTAGGCTTTTTAGAGAAGAACTATTTCTGTTGCTATTATCCTATTATAACCAGTGAGCACTGCAGATGGTATATAAATAAAGATTGGGCATCATTATGTCCCACACTGCTCTATTTACCAAAACTCAACAAGAGTTGGATTCAGCCTGTATGTCTCTGGCCACAGGGCCCTAGAGGTATGAAAATATCACAGCTGGGATTTATGCTCTGGTAGCAATACTATAATAGTAATAGGCTGGCATGCCGCTGGGGTAATACAGCCACAACCTTCACAACAACCAATGCCACATCTGCACATTTGCCTTATGCTTTGGGGCATACAAAATATTTTGAAAGTTGTCACCTCTAATAACCTTTTTTTTTTTTTTCAAAGCTCTTGTTCAAGATTTCCATAAGCAAAGGAGACTGGCAATCTGAGGAATGTACCAGCCTAAGGGGACAATAGGCTGAATTGTGCTTAATGATAGAAACTGCAGGGTCTGTTGGCCAATGGTTATGCATCTTCTGATTTTGTGATGGCACACTCTAATGCCTTTTAGGTGTCAGGGGTCCCCCAGTCCACATGTACAAATCATGCCCAACGTGCATTAGCACTTTTCACTTGAAACCCCTTAGAAGCAAGGCTTGATCTTAGAGGTTGTGGTGTGAGGTAAGGTCACCATATCTCCTCACTGAATGCTGAGAAAAGTGGCCCATGTTTAAAAGGTAAAGTAAGTACAATTTGAAAATGCTTTTGTTCATCTGAGCACCCAGACACTCAAAAATCAGGCATCTCCAAGCTAGATATGATAGAATGTAACTGAAGAAGCAAGTGGGGACACAATTTTATAATGCAAATGTTTAACTGATACAAAGAAAATTATGCCTGGCTGTAACCATAATTTTACCTTTTTAGTATATCCCACTGCAACACTTCATGCAACACTGCAGGCTAGATAACTATAGTTTTGTTGGCTACTTCTAATTGGGTGAAATTAACCTCATTTCTTTCTAGTAGGCACATATAGGAGTCCAAACAACCTTTCCCTTTTATTTGTTAAGTTGAGCAAGGTTAATATTGATTATCCTAACTGCCTTTATTTTCTCAGAGATTCTTCAGGATTTTCCCCTTGTTAATTGACTTTAACAACGTTGGTTAGTAACATTCAGTCAACAACATTTATTTAATACAGGCATTTGCTTCATGGTTACAGTGAAGAGTTACAAGAGCCTCTGCTAGGGAGGCTTCTTTACTTCCATAGACACAGGCATTGGGGCATCCTACAGGGATGGGTCATATTCTGCAGACTGCCAGAAGCACAGCAAGGATGCTATGTGTATAGGTGGGCATTTAGGAATGACATCTGTCTCTACCACTTGTTTTCCATGGTACTCTGGCCAAACCCTCTATTTTCTTTATTGTGTTTTTCTCTTGAGAAACTGGACTTTTTTTTTTTTTTAAGTATGTATGGCAAGGACTTGAGTGTTAATGAATGTGAAGTCCTTCAAGACTTAAGTGTTGTAATACATGCCAGCCACTGCGACTGTCATTACTATTGTCATTGCTGCTGCAAAGCAATTGGTGTACGAAATTCCATACAAGTTTCACGCTCCCATTGTGAATATTATACATTGCCAGGACGTTAGTTGCCATTGTCTGGTACCGGTAGAGTCTAAAACTTGTTAACAAATACAATAAGAAGCATTTCCACCCATAGTATTTTACATCTGGAAGGGATCTTCAAGTTTATCTAAAGGCAAGAACATGTTTTTGAATCTAAGGCTTGAGGCTCACAGAGAGCTAATGCCTGTCTTAGTTACTCTCAGGGCAGGCAGAATGAGGCTAAGATTACGGTTATTTTTTTTTTCCCCTTGGACTCCACATTTCCTTAGCCATTTTAAATGCATCACATCCACCTAATGACACCATCATATTTTTGTGATTGCTTTAACAATCCTGCTGCCTACGCTTGATAAATTTATGTTATAACCACACAACCTAAGCCCAATGGCTTCATTTCACCTTCCCTCGGTTTTTATTCAGTGAGAGAAACTTATACTCAAGACCCTCTAAAGTGGCTTCCATTGCTAATGAAAAGAGTGGGTCAAAGTAGAATTTTACTGAAGTCCTGGTGTCAGTTGGCCTGACTTCATTAGCCCAAGTCTATAGAGAGTCCAAGAGAAAACTGAAATTTAAAAAGTCATGTGGCTGGTCAAAAATTTGCTGTGGGATTTCATCTTTGAAATGGTCCTGTGTTGACCCTGAGTAGTCTTGTCTGCACTCCTGCAGTCTTCCTCTGTGTACCAGGGTACATTTTCAGCCCATGTACTGCCCAAATTGCTATCTTTTTATTTGATCCATCACTGGAGGATTTAAAGTAGGAGATGTCACCCCTACTCTAGACTGCATATTCCCTTTGAGGACAAGAACCCTCCCCATTCTGAAAACTTCCTTTTTGGCTTTCTGTGATACCTCTTCTGCAGCGCTCCATCTCAGCACTCTGTACCTTGCTCCACATGAGTCAGCAGCACTGTCTTTTCATATTTAAGAGCAAACTCAATTTAAATATAGTTCTTCCCTTCTTAGATTAGTCACCTGTAGAAAGCCTTTAAATGTAATTCTAGTTGCTTTGGCAGAAGGGTGTGTGTGTGTGTGTGTGTGTGTGTGTGTGTGTGTGTGTGTGTGTGTGCCTGTGTTTTGATTTGATACAAGGTTATTTGTTTGTTTTATTTAATGGTTATTCATGAACAGTGTGATCGTTTTCTGGGAAACTCATTTAATTTGCATTCTTTGGGAGCTGTTGATCATGTCTTCCGCTGTCAGTTTCCCAAGGTCTCTGAGAAGCTCTTTTCTTCCTTTCTTCCTAGCCCTGACATATAGTTTATCATTAGAGATAAGCCCCACTTGTCTGCAAATTGTAATCTCATCAGGCCTGCAAGATAACATCTGGTTTGACTTTTTCCAGCACCTTCCATTACACTTGGGACTTCTGCCTTTGGGAAAACCCAGACTTCCCCACACAACCCTGGCTCCTCATTTTTGTCTTCATTCAACCTGATAGTCTTTTTACATTCCAGGTAGGGTGGGCCATTTCTCAGTCACCTTTAGCAGGAGCTGTATCCTTGAAAAGGGTCACTTGGGAAGGAGTATGTGGAGTCACTCCTTATGCTTCTAGAAAGTAGAGTTGGTTTAAATAAACAACTCATTTTAGCTTTAGAATCCTTTCAGCTCCTTAATTATAGTAGCTACCATTTATCAGTGGATAGCCATTGGCACGATCTCACTTATCTCTTATGCTTGAAAATTTGTATTACTGTATTCTTTTCTCTGAAGGGGTCATGGCACAAAGAAAGGTTGAGTTGTTCCTGAGCTCACAGCAACAGGAAAGAGCTGAAACTTGAATGTGGTAAATCTGTCCTCTGTTCTCAGAGCTTAGAGAACTCCATGTTCTCCCACCTACAAACATCTTGCCTTTAACTACTGGCTGATCAGTTATATTAGCGATGTGTGGTTTCGCAAATTAATAACAACAACAACAACAATCATCATCATCATCACCATCATCACCCCAAAATTCAGCAGCAGAAAATAATGAATACTTGTTATCTCACCAGCATTTGAGGGTTAAAAATCCAGGAGTCACCCAGCTGGGGAAATCTGGCTTAAGGTCCCTTAGAAATCTGCAGTTAGGACAGTGACTCAGGCTGCACTTATCTGAGGGCTTAGTGGAAGCTGAAACCTGGGGATCCATTTCCAAGTCCTACCCTGACTCCAAGTCTGGCAAAGCCCATCCGGCTATTGACAGGAGGTCGCCATTTCTTACCACTTCCATGAGTTTCTAGTCCTGATTTTAATTTATCATAGGTCAAGTCAGTCTTTATTTGGTGTATTATCTCAGCTCTCCATCATGCTCTCTCTTTCCCCTCATCTCCCCACCCTGAATCTTCCTCAGAAATCTTTTCTGGATCAGGCCCTCTCTATTAATTTGCCACAAAAAGTACCAACTCTGTAGCTTAAACCACAAGAATCAGTTTTATCACAGTGCTGGAATTTAAGAACAAGATGAAGGTTCTCTGAGTATTGAATTTCTGCTGACACACCTATGTTTGTTTTGTAGCTATTCATATTTTTTCTTCTCTCCTATACTCTTTCTCTTATGTGTTTCTATGGCCTGATCCCTTCTCAGAAGAATGATGGTCATGTTTTATAACTGACTTCTTTTACCTTACTTTTTTTCTTCAATGGAACCATACCCACGTGCTTATATTCTGCTGTCTATACTATCATTTGTCAGTGTTGGAGCGGAACAGCTCATCTTACAGACCCATCTTTGTTCTGTATGCATGTTGAAATGTCTATTTTTGTTTTCTTACCTGTAACTTGGACTTCCTTTCTCTAGTCCTAACCGCCTATTCTCAAATTGTGTGTGTAATCAACCTTAACATTAGTTATATACCATTTGGCTGCTTACTGGACTTGAAGGAATGCAAGTGCAAAACCTTAACGTCTGCTATGGTGTCTAACAGATTCTCAGGGAACTTTTAAACCCATATATGGTATTCTGACAAAGTCACACCTATAGTCAGAAATGCTTGTATAATATATTGTTGAACATCTATAAGTGCTAAGTAAAAGATGCTTCAGTGGCTTTTATTGCAGTTCCATGCACCTTTCTATTCCCCAATTTTGGAGGACCTGTAGATATTCCACAATGTTATGATGCCTCAAGAGGTGGTCTGAGAACAAGATGAAAACTAGGTAAAGAACCAAACCAGAACTCTCTCTTTTGTCTTACAATCAAGGTGTGATTATTACTAAGAAGGTATTAGAGGAAGCGCTAAGAACTTGCTCCAGCTGTACACAACTGCCTCAGATTTGTTGCTCATTAGCAAAAGGGAAGCAGTAGAGTTTCTTGCCAGTATTACCTGCCTGTGGTCTGTCTGAGTCCTCTGTGGCTGCTACCGCAGCCCCGTTTTCCTTTGAAACTTGGCAGCCCATGAGTTATACTGGAATCCCCAGGTGAACTTAATGTATCCAATTTCCCTCACTCTAGTTCCTTTATCCTGTAATGTGCTGTTGATTCCATCCACATAAGCATGATGACGAATAGCTAGAATTATTGCAATGGCGCCATTCAGTACATTAAGACTTAAACTATGCCTGATAAAATTGGAGGATGCATTAAAATCTGTATGGAAGCATGGTTATCTGTGAGCATCTACTGGTGTTTAGGAATAGTTCTTTCCAAAGCCAGAAGTATATCATCATTGCTCTAGATTCTGGACCAATGTTAAACCATAAGCAAAAAAGAACATAAAAAAAAAAAAAAAAAAAAAGAAAGGAAAAGAAAAGAAAGGGGAAGAAAATAAAAGGGGTCTTTATGGATAAACTACTTGAAAGATTAAGAGAATGTCTACAAGTATCTCGTTTGGTAAGTAACAAGGAAATTTCACCGGAAGTAATGGGGGAATATAAGAAACTCAAACAAAATCAATTATACACAAAGGCATGAATATTCAATGATCATTAGATAAAATCGTTTTCAAAGTACCCATTTACAAGACGCATAGAAATAAGATAATGAATAACAAAAGATTCATCTCAAGCCAGGTGAAGTATTGTAGTTTTTCACTGCCAGCAAGTGAGCCATATTCTTGGTCTTATTGACCTTGAATATAAAAAGGATACAAGAGAATGAATGAGAGTATATTCTTGGTAGATCTGTCTATTGTGTTTAGCCTAGCCAGAATGAGCTACAGTAGAAGGAAGTTATGCTTTGGAAAACAATTTATTTAACACATTTCAATGCTACACAGAGCTTTATTTCTTAATATAGGCTATTATTTGCTTCTGGAATGAAAGCTGAGCAAGATATAGCCCTTTGGGGAGAGAGTTAACTAAGAAATGCATTTCCAGATGATATCACATGCAAACAGCACTCTGAAATCACTAGACATCAAAATTAATCAGGCTGAATCCATTGCCTTGTCAGGTGCAAATCTCTAAATGTACAAACTTACTGAAGTGCTAGGAAGACTGATTCTGAATCAGGAGAAAAGTGTCATTTCCCACTTCTGTTTTTCCTTCTTCCTTTTTTAAAAATCTGTCATCACTTATGTTCTAAAGACAGGGATATGATTGAGGACATAGAAATAAATGTGGACTATATTGCAAAAGAGTCATATAAACAGTTTCTGGTCTCAGATTCTTTTCTGATGCATCTCAGTTTTGAACCACAGTGAACATTTAATGCTGATACTGAAAAAGGGATGCACAGAACAGAGATTCATTGATGACTTCCCATATGGCTCTTAGGTAGGTCTACTTAGCAAACAATGGAGGCAAAAAAAAAAAATCTCATATAGGTATTTTGGCAGGGGTGATATTAAGAATATTCAACAACAGATAAGGCCTAGGCATTATCACAATCAAATTGTTCTCCTGTCTCCTGATGAGATAATGATATAATAATTTACCTTGGAGTGGCTGACTCATTGAAAGGAGATAGGGCAGGATAGGCAAGGGTCAGAGTGAGTTTGAAGCAGTGACCTTTTACTACCTAATTAGGAAAAACATTTTTAACATTTTAATAATTGATGTAACCAGTTAGATGAACATACAGTGATGCTGACCCTGTGTGTTGATGATTGCAAGGTGAAATTTTACTCTTTCTTACACTATCTTTATTAGATTATACGTCACTTTTTCTTTATATAGTCTGATCTGTCCACTCTTGCTTCCTTCCCTCTGCTTCTCTCTCTCCTCTCTCTCTCTCTCTCTCTCTCTCTCTCTCTCTCTTTCTCTCTCTCTCTCTCCCTCTGCCCCTCTCTCTGTTCTTCCTGTGTCTTTTCTCTCTTTACCTAATCTTCCTTTCTCTTTTCTGTTAGATTGTGACAGTGAGAGAAGATACAACTTGGGTTTGTTACTTACTCCACATGTGCTGTTGTTTGGATGGCACTGAGATGTTTTTCAGTGTTATGGAGTGTATTAGTTTCCTAAGGACACCATCATGAGACTGAGTGTCTAGTAAACAAGTATAACTTAGTTGTACAGTACTTCTAGAAGTATAAAGTACAGAATCAAGTTGTCAATGGCTGCCTTCTCTCTGGAGATATTCAGGGGGACTTTCTGTCACTTGCCAGACTTTGACATTCCTTAATTTGCAGCTACAGAGCCTCAGAGTCTGTTTTACAGACCTAACACACAGACACACAGACACCACACACACACACACACACACACATACACACACACACACACACACACACACACTTGTGTGTGTCCAGAAGCAGTTGTGTCTTCTATACGGACACCCGGAACCCAGTGTATGCCCATGTGAGTTCATCTTAACTCACAGCTTTTGCAGTGACTTGTGTCCACATAAGGCACAGACTAAGTTGCTAGAAGTTCAGGTTTCTAAGCAACCTTTTAACGAAAACACAATTCAACTGTGCCATTCTCTTTGATAGAAAGAACTTAACATAAGGAACCTTTACTGCAAAGAGGGCTTGGATAATGAAAACTTCAGAGTGTCCAGTTCTATTTATTTCTATACTATGATTTTACCCTTGTATTAAAGTAAGTTTATAAGAGAAGAGAATACTGGTTAAGTGTCTATAGATCACAAATACACATATAAGATTGACACTTGGGAAGATTTACTTATATATTTATTTTTAAAACATATATATATATATTTTTGCCTGCATGTATATCTCTATGAGGGTGTCTGATCCCCTGAACCTGGAGTTACAGACAGCTGTGAGATGCTATGTGGGTCCTGTGAATTGAATCTGGGTCCTTCGGAAGAGCAGTCTGTTGTCTTAACTGCTAAGCTATACCCCCAGTTCCTGGGGAAGTTCTATTGGTTGTGACTGGAGTAATGAGAAAAATAGATTTTACTAATGATAGAATTAAGTATCGATGATTTCATTGTTGCAGTAGAAAATTACATACAGGATTTTACAGTTCTCCTTAGATTGCTTAAGCAATGAGATTAAGAAGGGGGGAAAATGTCAAATGACTAAACTTACCCTGAGGCCGAGCAAGGAATGAAATCCTCTGTTCCCAAACCAGGGACTCACAACACAATGAGGGTCGTAGGCTTTTGTGAGGGACATGTAGAGAAGCAGCTAGAAAAGGAAAAGATGGTTTAGATTCAGGATCCTGCCCTAGCAACAACACAGATGGATGTGATGACTTGCTGTTTTGTATGGTTGATGCCAAACTGATATACTCTCTCCATCCATCAAGAAAGTTGTAGCATACTATCTTTGGAATGCCACCAGAATCTTTCTCTCCCATTTAGCTTTGTCACTGAGTTTCAAAGCTACATTAATTGTCAACCTTAAGGCATTGCTCATCCCTTGTCATGTTTGTAAGATGAGTAGTGGGGTCAAGCCGTACATTGCTAATTTACTTGGAGTTCCCAGGAGGTGAATCCAGATCAGATGTAGAGATGAATTTTACAAATTTTATGTTTTTTTGTTGTTGTTTTTCTTAGGTTTTCTGGAACAGTATTTGCTATAAAATTTGAGTTATTATTGGGGAGTATTGGGTGTCTATTGTTTCTCTATATTCCTCTGCTTAGCCTCAGGGGAAATTTTCTAATATCTATGTTACATTTTGCTTCTATAATTTCTTGGCTCATTACTCTCATTTATGTAGCTTGATCCTCTCTAAGTATTGTCTTCCCTTCCTTGTGGTTATATCTTAATCATTGAATATTAATATCCATATTCTATTTTGTCTTTATGCTCAGTTTATTTTTGACCAAGTTGGATGGCTATTTGCTTCTGGGCAATGTTTTTTATAGTCATCCAATAATGTTTGCCAAAGCTATGCTGCCTATGAACACAGGCAGGTGAGTCTATGGTCCCTTATTTCCTCTCCATATTGCAATTCAGTTTCTGAAAGAGCCTCTGAAGGAGAAAAATCTACTAGACTTGCAACCCACATCTTCTTGCTTAATTAAAACTATGACGAGTCTTTCAGGCTTCTACATTTTTAATATGATCCCTTCCCTGTGAAGACAGAGGGCATGAAGGATGCTGATTGGCTATGTCTTGTGCTAGCAGAAGCTATTCTCTGTCCTTTAAAATCACTTTCTTACAGACACCACACTATACCCTGAGCATCTAGAAGAATTAAGTACTCATCAAAGACAGGTTTAGCTGTATCCTCAGGACAAGCTGATTCAATGAAGAGAAGCTTGGGCCTTGTAAAGAGCTCTGGGAAAAAGAAATAAATTAACAATTAGTAAGCAATGGCAGTAAAAGCTGCAGAGTGCAATCTGACCTGATATTTTAGCTAGGTTGATATATCCAAAGAGATAGAATGCACAGGTTAGTAGAATCAGTCTCAGAGGTCTGATACGTAGCCTTCTAGTCCTTTCCATGAGAACTTAAAGCCTTTTGTAGAGACCGAATCTGGTCTTTCTTAGCAATGTTGTAATTTCATATGTGTTGCTTTTAGGCAGGCCCAAGGTTATAATAATGGCTTGAATCAATTATCGATATTTAAAGTCCTCACTCCAATTGAGTGTAACAGTGCCATTACCCTCTGCATGAACTGCATTCTTTCTTAACCAATTCTGCTAGTGATCAGTTTTTTTCCCCAATAATCAGTTTTACTTAAGAAACAGGTTACTGACTAACTTGGCAGGATTCTGTCTGGTTAGGCTATGCTCTAAAATGCTCCATGTGACGTTTTCTGCCTTTAGCTAACGTATTGTATATTTCTCCCATCTCTATTTTGTGTAAGAATGTGGCTGTTCCACTGTGGTTCCGTTTTGTACCCAGAATAATTTATGTTTCTGCTCCTAAATAATAATATAAAATCATAGCCATAGTGACAAAATTAGAGAAGACATTAAAAAATAATTCAGATTAAAACATGAAATTGGCAAATACATACAATTTGTAGTTTCGCCCAAGGTGACTAATTAATTACTACAATTTCCCACTTCCCCACGTTCAGTGAGAACATGCCTTTGAAATGCTATTCAGGGAAACAGAGCTCAGTGGTTGATCCCATGCAAAAACCCACAAGCAAATACAAAATCCACTCTCCCCTACAGAACATGTGATCTGTAGACAAAATAGGCAGGGGTTCACTGTACTAGGTTGAGTGTTTCCTTCAGCCACTCTACAGTTTGATCTTGACATTTTACAGCTAGCAAAGATCATAAAGTAGTAGTTATACTTTCTGCATTGCTAATGAATGAGTCAAGTATACTGAGGTCCCTAAAACAGGGCAGCTATTGGAAATCTTCTGCATTGCCCCTGTCCAATGTAAAGTAAAGTAAATAGGTGACCTGTGCTTATTTCATACAGTTTTAAAGATATACTGGGAGAATCAAAACAGTGTATCCTTGAAGGTAATGACACTGATACCACACTAAGAAAATTTTTTATTAATTAAATGGTTTTTAAGTTTTTACATATACATTTGTATTATTACACACATATATATAATAAACTACCTATAGCAAGAAGAACCATGACACAATCAGGAATTATATAAATGTTACATTCTTAGTGTTTAGGCTATTTATATTTGATAGCCTTGAAGAAAACATCTTTCCTATCTTGGTGTGTCTAAAATTCTGAATGTAAATCAATCTCCATCACATCTTGTCACTATCAACTTAATCACACTAGGATTTTTTTTTTAAAGCAAAGATCCACATTTGCTCCCTCAGTGTTGGGGATGTCGACTCCCCTCTATGTTGAGCTATCACAGGGCTTTGTTAATATTCACTGAATCCTGGTTGAGTGAGTTCATGTTTAGGTTTTTAAACCCAACTACGGTATCTACATGACTGAGATTTTAACTGCTTTGATGATGCTCATTATGCAGGTGCACACTTCCAGGAGCTTGTGTTTGTTTCTCAGCATAGGGATGCCTTTGTTGTCTTTAAACGTTATAGTCCCATGATAGATACATTGAATAGCACTTATACATGGTGAAAGTCAGTCAAAGTAGATTCTATCTTTTCATTTTTAAAGGGACACTAAATATAGCATTATTTGTTCTTTCCTTTTTCTTTTCTTTTTTTCTTTTTAGCTTTTCAAATTAGTCCCAACAATAAAACTACTTCCCTGCCAGGTATTATAGCCTAATTTATAACTTAATAGAACTTTTTTCTGAAGCATTAAGGGTTCAATGAGGATATTTTTTCTTTTTAAATGAATATTTTCTTATCCTTTGAAAGTTTATTATCTTTTGAAGGTTTCATATAGTTACACAGTGTGCAATGATTGTGCTCTTCACCATTCCGAGTGTCCCTATTCCTCCCAAATTCATGTTTTTCCTTCGCTGTTACTAAAAACTCCCGAGTCCTATTAGTGCTTCTCATATACGTGTGAGTGTGTGGCCCCACCCTGATTGGAGGAACTATTGATAGTTGACACTGTTGAATAGATTTCTGAAAATAAAAATATCCTATTATCTCTTATAGTATGAAAATGCTAAGGACTTTTTTTTTCTGATTCTTTGCTTTTAATTTTAATTATTTGACTGAACATTTGTAAGGTGGTTTAGAACATCACAAAGGTTTCTATACACACATTAGTCATAAACTTAAATATAATTTGTAAGGATGGTTACAGAATGTGTGTGTGTGTGTGTGTGTGTGTGTGTGTGTGTGTGTGTGTGTGTGTGTGTGTGTTGGGGGGAGGAGAAAGTCTAGAGTTTCTGGTAACTCATGCACACAGAGCAATCATGTGACATCATTGTCTAATACTCTACTTGGGTGTCTACAGGGTTTAGTAATAAAACAAACTCTAAGGAAAATACAAAAATTGCCAGTTTCTCAGAGCATTTGAAATACATCCAGGTAGCTTTGGCAACATTTTGATTAAAAGCCCATGATAGTTTTACTCTCCATTGTTTCACACAGCTCATAAGAATGTGCTGAGCACACACTGGACAAGATCTTCAGAGAACACCAATAACAGATCAAAACAACTTTTGCTAATTGGGTCCAATGAAGTAAAATACAAGAAACTTACCTCTTTCTGTGTCTCCCTCATGTTAGGCATTTATGTCTCCCAATTCACTGAAAGAAGCTATGAAATGACATTAACAATTCTTTTGTAGATAGGAAGAATGAAAGTCAAACATATTTTGTTGAAGACCATAGGCTTGAAAATGTAACTGTAGTACAATGTCATTGTCTCAGCTTCTGGTATCTTATCTTAGATAAAAACAAACAGGTAAGTAAATACCACTCGTGTAGAAAAGATCTGCTCCAAGACAGACCAGGAATTTTAGCTGACCACAAATTCTATGTGGATCATCAGATATTGAAAGAAGTTTAGACGGTAAGGAAGTCCGTTGAGCTTAGTGCTGGCTAAACAGGGAAAAGTGTGAGGGTCTATTCTAAAGCACTGTTGTTTAGATGAGTGTGGAGAATTGACATATAAGAATGGTTTGGGGAGGGACTGGATGCCTCATAAAATACTTGTTAGAGTGGTACGGTAACTTCCGATGAAGAATACCTGTGGTCAATACAGCTCTGATGTGAAGAGACTGGATCATGTTTAGAAGGAGGAAGGCCGGCTCTTACTCAAAGTATGGGAGTTCTTCCTGACAAATTGAACAGAGAGGACATAAGGCATGAAGCGTTAGGGTTCCCATGCTTGGTTGAGACCTGAGATCACATTGTTATTGGCATAGTGTCTACATTCTTTAACAAGTAGTTTAATACAGAGGGCATTTGTTTATCCGGAAGGGTGACCAATTAATAGTAAATCATCTTCACCCTTTCTATGGCTCAGTAACACAGAAAGCATGTTGCTGAGCACCAGGAATGCGGATGAGCTTTAGCAATGCAGAGCCAAGGATTCTAAACCAAACCAGTAAGCAAATCTAACGTCAGATGTACAAGTTCTTGTTGCCTTTGCTTTTGCCTTAGAAAGACCTGATGGGGAATACTGTTGAATTGTATTAAGAGGAATAAGACTCTTAAGATCTCTGAGAAAACCCAAGAGCTGGAAACTGAGATGGGAAACTTTTTCCATCTTTTTCTGAAAAATCAGAGAAATGATATTAATAAAACTAGACATTTACACTCAATTTCATGGAAGAAAGTTCTGTGGGGAATTCAAAATACCAATTAATCTGAAGAAGAAACGTACTGTGAGAAGAGAAACTACTCAATTGATGGAGATAAGCGTCATTGACAGAGATTCCAGGCATGTGTCGGTCAGATACCATGGAATTCTTCCACCAAATAAAGAAACCTGTGAATTGTGTCAGCATCACTTTGGTTCTGAGAAACAGGAGCGGAGGATGTGAGCACTAGGTGTAGAGCTGTTCTGCAAAGTGATGTCAGAAAAAACAAAAAACAAGGGACGCGCAGGCCAGAGGCCTTTGGTCAGGTACATTTGGAATGGGACATTCTTGAGACAAAGAGCCACAAAAACATCTTTACCACAGAGACATCTATAGATATTTGGTGTTTTTGAATCACCCTGTGTAGTCAAATATGACCATGAACTTTTGATCCTCCTGCTTTAATTCAGGCTTTGATGTGACTGCTTATGCGACAATTCCTAGTTTGTGCTGTGCTGTGCCTGGTGATACAATGAGGCATGATGGAAAATGCTCTACCAACCGGGCTACGGCCCCAGCTGTATATTTTTGCAGGTTCTATCTATAATTTCCTCATATCTAAGCAAATTACCCTGTTCAGTCTTTGGAACATGACTGTGTTTCTTTCAGGTGAATTTCTGTATATAATACACTATTTGTAGATTTGGAATATATGTATGTGTGCGTATGTCAGTAGTAATAAGAAAAGAAAATAGCCCCAGGGAATTAACAAGGAGTTACTGGAAGTCTTTGTCCTTTACAGTCTTCACCTGCCCTCACTGTCTAAAGCATCAACACAATGTAGATCCTGAATTATTCATTGAAACATAAGGTTTGTATTTGTCTGTATACATTTATCTCTGACTTTTACTTGTCGTCTCCACCCCATTCTCTGGGCTACCTTGCCACTGCCATTTTTCTTTTTCTTTTTCTTTTTTTTTTTTTTCCTAAGTTCTTTTCTTATGAGGCTGTGGAAATGAAACATAAAAATAAGCTTTTTTATTGCTTTCATTTCTTTTTCTTTCACATATGGCATTTGTTTAACCTCTCGGAGAACTGTGATTTCCTGCCTCTGGAGTTCTGATGCTAAGGATAATGAGACACCTTGGTCTGATGCACTGAGGCGAGGAGGCTGAGAATAAACTCTGCACCATGCTAGTATGCATGAAGTAGTGGAGGGCCCAAGCTGACCTCTCTACTTAGTTCTCCTAAGTCTACATCGTATTCTGCATGGGCTTAAATAGTGACCTCATTGTGTACTGTTTGGAATGGTGGTAGCGGTCGCCATATGCTAGGTAAACTGCAAAAACTTACAGCAAGTGGTGGTAGATGATTAAAGTGCCTATAATTAAATATAAACAGGAAAGTAAACATTCATATGGAATGGCTCAATAATCCCTAATACCTTTCAGTGTTTTAATAGAAATTTTCACTTTATCTTTCCTTGTGAGCCAATCTATAAACAGTCTACTTTTTGCCCTAGGTGAAAATGTATGTGTATGCACATACTTGTTCCAAAGGGTCTCACTCTGTCTTCTTGTCAAGACTGCAGCTGTCATACACTCCCCAAAGGCACTGCCTAGAATTGACATGCAGGGCTGGAAGCAGCCTGCCACTTAGATGTGGCACCCTGCATATGTGCTATAGTTCACACTCTGACTTGCCTACTGTACACAATGCCATCTTGTCTGCTAGAGGACAGGACATTTTTGAATCACCATTTCCCTTTAGTTCTTTTCTTTCAGAAAGTGAGAGACCTAGCCTCACCAGAACAGCAGAAAGTAGGGCCTATGTGTGCCCTCTTGCATTATGGCTTTGATGTCTCAGTTTTCTAGGGAGCTTGCTGCAGTGATGAGATAAAAGCAGCAGCCTTTCCAAGAGCCATCCGTTTGCATTGATATTTACATTCTTTGCCAAAGTGACATCATTACCATTTGCTTAGTATTTGCACCACAGGGATGTGTTTTACATAATTCAAGACTTGGAAGTGATGATAATGTATTTCGGATGGCAAGAGAGGCCACAGGGTGCTGAATCTCATCCCCTTTCTCTTTTAGGCCCTCAATGCATAAATGGGTCCCTAGTCCATCTCTCTAAATCATATTAACAGCACTGCTTATAGGTGCCAACAGTGTGTTTGGCACTGGGCTAGATACATATTCCATATTATTGTTTATCCCAGTAACAGCCACATGAAAGTAAAGAGCATCTATCCCATTAAATAGGAAGAAAGCCCAAAGCCAGAGCAACTCGTAACATGCCTTTGTCTGAATCTAGACATCTAACCCAAAAGGCTCTACCCCTTATACTCTGCTATTTTATTTTCCACCTCATAGTGTATTATTTCAAGCACATGAGACAGGAGTCCTTCTTTGCTTTTTTAGGAAATGACATTTGAAATGAAAGGAAGGAATAATGGGAGATCATAACCTTGGTCCATTTCTGTCCCTTTTGTTCCCTTCTTTGCTCCCAGTGCCTCCCAAATCCCTCTTTGAGATGAGCATAAAAGCTCCATGTTTGCCTTGAGATAAAGCTAACCTGGTAGTGTTGGATGCCAAATTGTGGGAACCTGCCAGTTGGCACCTACTTATCTGAGTATGTCTTCTTAGTTTTATCCACTGGCAGAAAAATAAAACAAACAAATAAACTAAGTATTATGGCCTACATTTTTTTTGTGTGTGTGATGGTTGTCTCTGACTGAACCTCTTCCACACACCTCACCCCATTGCCCCCCACCATCAAAATATCATACAGTTTCCCCCCCCCTAAAACAGTATAATACATATACTCATCTTAAAGTGGGAAACCAGGAACAGCTGTGGCCTTACTTTTACTCCCTCACTTTATTCCTCTTTCTCCCTGTACCAAGGTGTCCCTGAATGACAGGCAGCTCTGGAAAAGCCAGTTGTTTAAGCAGAATCATGTGTCCCTTGATGCCCTTAAAGGACTGGACTCCTAATTTGG
This sequence comes from Acomys russatus, assembly GCF_903995435.1. NCBI lineage: Eukaryota > Metazoa > Chordata > Mammalia > Rodentia > Muridae > Acomys > Acomys russatus. Next base: position 98,807,771 of record NC_067137.1, read on the forward strand.
GGGAGGCTAATTCATTGCATTCGCCACTTCTCTGCACTAGCAGAGTTTGGGATGGGTCTATTCCTCTGCTTGAGGTTCTTCGACATCGGTTCTCATCTTGTTCTAGTAAAGCCATAGAGCTTCTTAACTCAAAGAGCAGACATGGAGAGATGAGTGTGAAGTCTTCTTAGAACTTGGTCCCTTTTCTACCATTACAGGGAGCCAGACACGAGACCGTCTCAGACTTCGCAGTTCAGAGGCAGTCTAATTGAATTAGCACTTGCCATGAGATATAAACATACATACTTTTAGGCACATTGCTCAGTTTCCTCTATCTACATCAATCTTCCTGCATTTAAAAAAGAAATGCCAGTGTTTGCAGCCCGAATGGATGTCATTCCTGTTCTAGGAGTGGCACAGTTTGATTGTTCTTCTTTTATCTCCTTTTCTTTTGCTTGTTCGTATGTTGTTTATGTTTATTTTCAACAGTTGGGTAGTTAGAACAATATCTGTGTGACTAGCCAAGCCCAAAGCCACCTTCAAGGGTCTACCATGTGTAAAATATACTCATAAGTCCCTTACACTCTATTGTTGATTCAAAGTTTTCCTGTCTTAATTTTTTTTCCAAACTTGTAGTAAGTTAATGTATATGAGACTATCAAATATTATCAACATGTGTGTTTAGACCCCTTTGGGGATCACATGACCCTCTCAGAGGAGGTCTAATACCACCTGAAGACACAGATATTTACATTATGATTTATAACAGTAGCAAAATTACATTTATAATGTAGCAAGAAAAATAATTTTACGGTTGGGAGTCCCCACAACAAGAGGAAAGGCTGTAGCATTAAGAAGGTTGAGAACACTAACATGTAAGAATGGATACATGGATCCATGAGCATACATAATAGAGACATCCATTGTTTTTTGTAGCATTTTTTTTACGTGGGGGTGAGGGCCAGTGCCATGGCAGAGGACAGCTTCAAGCAGTTAGTTTTCTCCTTCCACCATGTGGGTTCTGAGACTCAAACGCAGATTGCCAGGGTTGGCAGCGAGCACCATTGCCACCTGAGACATCTCATACGACCCATTATTTTCTAATATCCTGCGGTGAATATGTCCACAATATCCCATGTGTGTTGGACCCAGGAACACCCATGCTTCACACTTAAAGAGACTTGATTCAAGGACAACATTTATTGCATCACCTACTTCTAAGCTAGGGCCCTAAACATCTTTAAAAGGCATGTTTCCTGTTGGAAAAGGGCATGATCTTAAAAGAAAGAACATAATTGAATTCTAAGAAACATGAATGGCCAAAGATTCTGATTACATCAATTCTTTCTGTTATTTCAATGAAATGATCTGTCACTTCAACTGAAACATCACAAAGAGATGTTTGTGACGCAGTTACTGTCTCATTTTGAATGTCTAATGTTGCCCATTGCTGCATGTGTTTGAAAGTTTGGTTCCTAGTTAGTGGTGCTATTTTTGGATGTTGTGGTCATGCTTTCTTTAAGAGGCAGAGTCTAACTGGAAGAAGGGGATCACAGGAGGCAGACCTTGGGGTTTCTTTGCTCTAATTAAACTTTATTTATAGAAGTTGGCCAGCTTGGGTCTAGACTGTAGACTGTTGGATGAACTCTTGCTAGGTAAGAGTAGAATGCTCAGAAAGTGTAAACTTGTTGGGATAGATTCTTATGAGTAAGAGATCGGCCGGGAGAGCAAAGTTATGAAAAACTAGGTGAAAATATTTAAATATTGTCTCCTGGGTGACAAGAGTGATCACATATCTGGCACATTGACTTAAAACTATCAAAAGCAGTTGTTAGTGAGGAAGGGGCTTTCTCTGAACTAAGAAGGGTCAACCTGGCAGACATTTAGTCCTCTATGAGATGAGATATGAGAAGACAAGAGCTAGGAGGGTTGAGATGGAATCAGTCGTGGTAGAGCAGTTTGGTATGAGAGAATTTTAAGTGAAGACTTGATGTGGAGCTTGTAGGGGCATAAAAGAAAAGAGGGAAAGAAAGAAAGGAGAAGAAAGAGAAATGGAAGGAAGAGAAAAGAGAACAAGAAAGGATAAGATAGGATGGTGGTAAGGTCTGGTTTCCACAAGGCTGCAAAATGGAAGCATCCATTCTTTCTCAGGCAGTGGCAGCATGTGTCTTTTACTTGCTCTATAGATAGAGATGGTTGATAAGCAGCTGAACTCCAGTGGCTACAGACTTGAGGGTTATTCGATTTGGAGTTTGGCTAGAAAGAGTCATGATGTTCTCATGGCATTTAAAATGTGGTCCTCACATTGAGGAGCATAGAAAGCCACAGTAAGGTATGCAGAAAGAGGAACTGCATGAGGAACATCAGGTGTACCCTCCAATGGTTAATATGTAGCAAAGAGAAGGGGAAGAAAGAGGCTGCAATAGCCTGGTCACCCACCCATTATGGTGTAGCTCTTTGTGTTTTTCCAAGTGATTTAATGATTGACTGTTTTCCCCACCTGAAACCCGTAAAAGGCCAATTTCTGGTCACAGTGCCAGAGAAGAATAGCATAAGTAAATTGGCTAGAAATTGTTTAGAATTTTACTTCCCCTTCACTTTCACATGATACAGGTAAATAAAAACAAACAAACAAGCAAGCAAACAAAAACGACTACCACCAAAACGCTCATCGATTGAAGATTCAAGCACTAAATTTCTTAAAGAATTACAGTTCTTTTTTTCACTGAACAAGGACGGTGTCCCGCTATTGTCTACACACCACACAGTAAATTTTATTTTACTTGTCATGGCTGGTTGATTGACTGTCCTTTTTGCAGATGCCTCACAGGTGACAAGGGCAGTGATCCCTAAGCTATCAAAAGCCTTGTCATGTGTTTCCTTTAGTAACATATAGTACTGCATATATCCTGCATACTGAAATTATTTCTTCTCCAAAAGGGCATGGTACTGGGCTACTGAGGCATTAGGTCAGCTACAGTTACCCATAGAAAACCTACAATAAACCGGAAGAGGAAAATTTAGATCTGCTTCAAATTTCAATGATCACTATTGCTCTTTATTTAGTTTAATGAATGCTTATGCTAATTTTTACATCATACCCTGGCCTGGATTTTGCTATGTGGCCAAGGCTAGCCTTGAAGTTGCATCATTCTCCCTTCCTCTGTTGCCCTGGTGCTAGGAAAGAGTACATGATGTTCTCATGGCATTTAAAATGTCTACCTATTGCGTTACTTTTAATTGCAACTTCAAAAGAATGATATTGAGATTTTTCTAAATTTCTAAAATTTTAGTGCTAAAATTTTGGTTCTAATGCATGTACCAAGAATGAGTTTCACATTGTCAAATTATTGGTTACTTTCTCTTATCCTGTCTGGGTCATTATAAAGAAATACCAAAAAAATACCTGCCCCCTTTCTCAAAGAACTTCTAAAAGTCTGAGTGCTCTTCTATAGTTTTGGGGGCTTTTGCTTCAGATACATGTGGGTGTAGTTTGTACATGAGTGTGTGTATGTGAATGCACATACACGTGAACTGTTTTACTGTGATCCCAGTAAAGACTCAGTATTTGACTCAGACAGTTCTACTCTGTTACGTTTCCAAGTGACACTAGATCCTGTCTAGTTAAAAGGGCATCTGGGCATCTTATGAACAGGGATTTGGAATAGATTTAATTGTGTTGCCTATCTGCATGGCTACATTCCTCTTTGTACCCCCAATGAGCAAATGGGGATGTTACCAGTGTTAGAATTTGCAGATCTCTGAATTGCATGACTGAAGTAGACCTTCACTGCAGTGTTCCTTCCTGTCTGCCTCACCTGCAATGAAAGGCTTCAAATGCACTCATTTGCCTGTGAAGTTTTAGCTTTTATTTACTTACTTTTATACTCTTGGTCACACCAGAGGTCTGCTTAAAAACTGACATGGCCTTGGACATTGTTTCCTGGCATTCAGTAGTGTATACCAGTGCCTGCAGCTCATACCCACTATATTCTGGGTCCTCAGCATCTCCAGCTGGTAAACCTCTGTATATGTTGCTGCCTTTGCTGCATGTGGCTAGTGAACTACCCAGCCTTGAAGAATCGGGTAATATCGTCCTTAAAGATGAGTTGGTTTATCTGTCACTTATTGGTCCTTTCATTTAGAAACACTACTTTAATACCTGCTGCACTTTGGGAGGGAATCTTTCTCTCAATGGTTCAAACATCCATCCTCTCTGTTTCCTTGTCATTTGTTAATCAGTCATCACTTGTCCAGATTAGGTCCTGATTCTCTTGGCTGCATCTCTCAACAGGCCCTGAGGTCTTCATGAGAGCGCAACTGATTTTGTCCATATTTCTGTATCTTCAGCATTCAGCCTGGCGTCTGTGATGGAGTAGGGAGTTCAGTAACTACTTGTTGATGAGAAACATGATTTGTTTTATCAGAACGTGTTCTAGGAGGCACTAAGTGAAATACCTTTCTTGCATATACAATGACCAGCCTTTTCTGTGCTCTCTAACATTGCCTCATAACATAGATAAACTGGAGTTTTATCCTCCCAAGCATCCTCTCCTCCCCGCCCTGCTTCCCCTGAACCCACCTGCTGAGTGCAAAGCTTCAATCCTGGGAAAATACCATGCAGTGCCTTCATTCTAAAAAGGAGCAATTGAAAGCATTTCTCTGGTAATTTAAGCACACAGCAGCTACCTTTGCAAGAGCCCAGTTGCTAAATTATCCCCTTGGCTACTCATTTTGCAGGGAGAGAAAAAAAAAAAAAGAACGAAAGAAAAGAAAACTGGAGGGGGAAAAAAAGAGACTGTTGTAAGAAAAAAGACTCCAGTAAGAAAAGAGACTGTGTTTTCTTGGTGTTCCGTCTTATTTCTCTGTACCTCCTCTCAATTCAGCTCTGGGTGCAGCATGCTCTGCTACGGTTTCCCTTTAATGTTTTAAATGCCACAAATGCCTGTCATAAACCTCCTTCTTAATTATGCAGAAGTCGAGCTGAATGGTTAGTTAGCAGTGCTCTTGCAATTACTGCACTTTTTCAGGTTGGCTGCTGTTTTATGTGGCAGTGTTTTCTAAGTTGCTGATTAAGATGATGTAGTGGGTGGGGTTCTCCTTCTTTCTATTGGAGAGGAGCCTGGAAAGGGGAAGTGAGGCTGGGGTAATGACTCCTCTAGCAGTAGTTTATGGCCTGATTGGGATTATGGTGAGATATTGAGAGAGAGAGAGAGAGAGAGAGATTCCTATTCACTCCCTTCTTCTTACAAGTGATACCTGCTCGTTCTCAGTTTGGCCTTCTCCTATGTCCAACCCAGGTGCTAGGATGGGCAGATGTCTCTCGCAGAAAAGTCCCCTTCAGTGAGGATATTATGCTAAGACTTTCCATTGTCTTCAAATGTCCTTGTTCAGTGGAGTTCAAATGTACTGTGTATTTTGGTTCACATTGGAGTTCAAATGCAGAAAATTTTAAGACCGGGAGGGATTTAAGTTAATGTCAACTTGCTATATTTCTCTCTCTCTGTTGAGTCAAATATGAAATGCTGACTACTCATCTTTGGCCTTGAAAATCTGTGCTTCCAAGATTATTTTAGGTATCAATAAAAAAAAAAGCAAATCATGAAGTTAAAAGCAACATGCTCTTATAGTGCAATGTTTTATTCACTCACAGATGCCTAAAGCGTGCCTACTATATCCTAGCCTCTGTACAAGGGCTGACACAGAGAACAACAGAACATTACCAGGTCGTTCTCTGCATGAAAATAACAATCAGGGATATGGACGTTTAGCTAGTAATGAATCAATACACTCCGTAAACTATGATGAGTATATTGAAGAAGAAAGTCATGTGAAGGAATGAACAAAGAGTTTTGGAACTGCAACTCCGGACAGAATGGCTAGAGAGGTCTTCTTTGTGCAAATGGCATTAAAAGGCTCCATGTGGAGTAAGGCAAGAAGCACAAAGACTATCACGGGGAAGCATTCCAGCTGGGGTAATAACAGGTATAGTCACACCAACACAGGTGTGCCTTTAACTTCCTGGAGACAGCTGGGAGCTGGTGGCTAAAACGTCATGAGCTGTCAGAACCAAGGACAAAACAGGGCCCAGGAGAGACTCGGAATCATCCTGTTTATGGTTTTATAGGTAAACAAAAGGACTTTGGATTTAATAAAATTTTACTCATGCTTTTAAAAGAACATCCTGACTGATTTCCTATTATATTAAAAAAAAAAAAAATGGAAAAAGGAGACATGAGGAAAGAACTCTAGGGGCCCAGGCAGCAATGACTGCCTTGGAGCACTAGTGATAAGTGCATCACAACATTCTGATGGTGGCCTCTGCCATCTTAAGCATTAGCTTTGTAAGTTAGCAGGAGGAGAAGCTGTGCCTTCGCCCCAGCGGTGAATCATTACTTATTTTGTGTTGATAATTAACATTCTTTTCTGTCAACTGATGTGAAATATTTAAAAAGATTGGTCATACTTTGCATCTATTTATTAAATACTAGACCAGCAATAAAGTTGAGTGGCCCTAGAGCAAAATTAATATTAGCAGCCCTGCCCATTAGACTTTGAGAGATGGGCTTGACCAGCCTCCCTGCTGCCCCAGGGCTCCCCTCTTTGTCCTTAGAGCCATACAGCTTGAGCAGATGCCTCACTGATATAAAGGCCTGTGCTGTAGCTACCTCAAAATGTTGATTTTAGCCACAGGGAATAGGCTCTTTTAGTCCAAAGTGGTTTGATTGTAAGAACAATGATTGGTAAGCAATATGGAATGTCTGTATTTGGGTATGTGAAGATTGTTATGCTTGTCCTGGACAACTGTTTGCTTCCTTGGCTCCTCCCCCTCTATTTTTCTTATAAAGGAAGTAATTTGGGGCGGAGAATGATATAGTGGTTCTGACATTACTTGATTTTGTTCGTCAGCACAGAAGGTGCACGGAAAATCCTGCATCTCTGCTTTTTGTTTACAGTCTCCCTGTTATGCCTGGGTGTTCATATTCCTTCTGTGTAGTAAGTATACATGTGTATGTGTGTGTCTCTCTGTGTGTGTTTGTATGTGTCCATGTCTGTATGTGGAGGCAGACACCGACATATTTTTTTGAGACAGGGTTTCTTAGAAAATCTGAAGCTCATCATTTTATCAAGACCGGCTGGGAAGTGAACTTTCTGTCTCCATCTCCCAGTGTTACGTTTCCACACCTGTGCCACCACGCCCGGTGTTCTATGTGTGTCTTTGGAATGTAAACTCAAATCCTCATGTTTGTGTTGCAGGCATGTCAACGACTGAACTATATCCGTAGCCCACATACTCTTCTTCAATCAGGATCACAAGAGGAAGGTCATGCTGTCTTCCATACTCCTTTTACTTCTTTCCTTTAAAGTGTCCCAGGATTTGTATGTGTTTTAGTCCTAATCAGAAACACAGAGTAAATATACATTGTTAAATTCATATAATAGGGGATTATACAATTATATTAATGTCTCACTATTATATTAATTACATACCATATCATATATTGTATTATATTAATCACTACTTGGTTCTCCTAAGTCCCTATTGTCACTGGCTAGCCAAATCATCTGCATTTAGCTAAAATCATTCACATCATATGTAGGACCCACCTATGTTGCCTGTAATCATCGCTTCTTTGCTCAAGCACTGAGCTGACTTATTTCCCCCTTAGCATTGACTGCCCACTGATAGTATTTATGTTTCATTTGTTTGCTTGATGCTGGGAGCCTTGCCTTTTACTTGCTTGGCAAGAACTACCACGGAATCCTTACCCCTTGCTCCATCATGGTTTTTTCCCTATCAATTCTGCTGGAGTGAGTCTTCAGCCTCTTCAGAGTAAATGCTATAATGATGCCTCATGTACCCCATGCCTCCATCAGATGAATCTGGTTACAGATAGAAGAGCCAAGATTAGGTTTCTTCAAGTAGTTTAGGAGGTAACCAAATCCTTTTATGTATCTCATGATGTCAAAGCAAGAATATTAGCAAAATACTAAACAGACTCAAAGGATCTCAAGCCATCTTGGTAGAAGAGAATAATGGCTTTGTCAAGTTGTTATCTAATAGATGGTATGAACTCCAATTATTTCCCCCATTCTGGGAATTGTCTACTGAAACCTCAGAGATGTTGCATCATGCATTTGTGACATGATAAGGGAAACATATGAAAGTCACATGTGACCGTTGTAGGTGCCTGACAAAAATGGAAGGAAATGTCACTTTCCCTAAAGAAACTCAGAGCATGGAGTCCCCTCAAAATAACTCTACAAACTGCTGAGTGGTCTATTGCAATATCAAACAGTATCAAGCAATGTCTATGGTTGGAGCTGTACCCAGGCTTGGTGTCAGTGATGGTGACAATAAAGGAATGAGTCCTTGCAGTTGGAATGGCAAACCGATACTGTGGCCTGTCAACATGCCAAGTTGATATGAGTTCACAGTTTTTTCCTTTTGGATATTGAGGTTTGTGGCATGCTTTCCCAAGGGCCACAGTAACAAACATTTATCGCACTATGAACCAGGTGCTATATTGGCTAAATAAGATTGAGAAGTAAGGACACTGTTGAATCATCTGTGATGTGTCCCCTTCAGCCCCTTGGGTGTAACTGAAGCATTGTCTTGGTTGGTATCTTTCGTGATTTAAATCCTTATTTTACCACATTCTAGTGGCAAGAGATGTATAGGCCTGAAGCCAGCCTGATATAAAAACAATTAGTATGTCTCTGTTGTGATGACGCATTTCAGTGACAATGTTCATGTAGTATTTTCTCTCATCATCAGTCTCTGTCTCTGTCTCTCTCTCTCTGTCTCTCTCTCTCTCTGTCTCTCTCTCTCTCTCTCTGTCTCTCTCTCTCTCTCTCTCTCTCTCTCTCTCTGTGTGTGTGTGTGTGTGTGTGTGTGTGTGCATATGCTTTAAATATCATAGGAAAATCTACTGCCATTAAAACCATTAGAAATGCTTCATACATTTTGCAACAAATTACAGGCTAAAGAACATATTTTCTTCCAATTCTGTCACATAATTTCTACTTCCAAGATTTAAATTTCCTGGACTTAAGCTTCCCCTATAGTTAGTGAACATATTATTTTAAGAACAATTTAAATTGGACCTCATTGTAAAACTGGCTACTGAATCTGAGTCGAGACCTTCTTCTGGAGGGAGGTAATTAAATATTCTTCATTGACGCTATTTCAAATGTGTTGAATGAAAGGAGTTAATTATACAGCAGGGACCATGGCCGACTTCTGACTAATAATGAGCTCTGTGTTTAATATCTTCATCTTTGCTAGAATCAGTAAAGTTGCTTGAATCAATCAGATGGATGAAGTGAATTTAGATCCAAAACTAACCAGTCCCAGATGAAAGTCCCACACAGATGCAGAGGCTCAAAACTCTAATCATGACTTCAAGCAGAGGCTAGAGAAACACTGCTTTGTGCACAGCACTTGGCTTTCTTTGCTATTCCATTGCAGTTGCAGAGAGGAACTATAAGTTCTATTGTTTCAAGGAATGCCATTGGTTACAATGGGATGATGTTTATGCCTAAGACTCATGGCCAGAATATACTGCATTACTGAAAATCCTATACTGCCAAGTCTTCAGGAGATAACTTGTCTTGCCCCTTGGGGTGCCCAATAAGCATTAGAGGAACAGGTATGATCCTAAAGAGCAGAAATCCTGGAGTGTTCTATTGGAGAAATTTGGTTTCTTGTGATCAGATTGGCCACAATCTCTTGCTCTTTTGTTCAATGCCATTATGTCACTTTTGCAAAATTAGAGCCATTTAAGGTCATTTTTCTTAAGGGTACCCTCTTGTGTAATTGGCTCACTGAATAGTGTATGCTTTCCCTACTTGTAGACTGGTTAAGATTCTGTTTGGTTCCTTCCATGTTGGAGGATACAGCTGTGTCCTTTCAGGTGCAGAAGATCAAGAAGTTTACTTTTTCTACTCTGGCTTTCATTTTCAGTGGGGTTCCAGTTATCTGCTTGTGAGGAGTTGGGACCATGGTTGGCTGGGAGATGAGCCTATATGTAATCTTTTATTTTTTTCATTTTGCTGGTCAAGTAAAGTTTTAGACTTACATTTTTTTTTCATTGACCCAGACAACAAGTCTGTATGGGGCAAATGGATTGAATGTTAAAATAGAAGAAAAGCCATCTTTGTATAGGAAAATCTCAAATCCATCAGTCCATATCAATATGGAGAGGAGTATGTGGCAGTGTTATGGTGCTCTTTAAGGGAGAGATCAGCTGTAGTCCCAAGAAGAACAATATGTGTAACTTGTAGTCTTAAACACACTTTTTCAATGTACTAATCACTATATTTACACACACACACACACACACACACACACACACACACACACACACACACACATACTATTTTCAATCACCGTCGTGGTCTGACTAAAAATTCTCAGTTGTTGCTTCTACTAGCCAGATAATCTTGGACAAACTGTGTGCCATCTCTGAGCCTATTATATAATCTTTAAAATGAGGCTAGAGCAATACCTTCTTGCCTAGATCTGAATGGATTCAATGAGGTAATTCACTTAATTGCTTATTATGAGAGATGTGGTGGGTGAAGATTGTGCTACTATGCAGATGAATCTAATTAAAATCTTTCATTTTGTGTATCTGAGTCTTCTACACACTATAATTTTTCCTCCGTGTCTTGCTGTTCATCCCGACTGGAGAGCTAAGATAACTATCTTTTTTCATGTTTGTTAATTGTTTGATGTTTTCCTTCTCAAATTAAGAGAAAATGCCTTCTTCTTAGTCATTATTTAGAATAAAAATGTGGAGCTGTTTTTTGAATTATAGAATAAAGGACAGTTTGAGCATACGGTAGGGAGATCCATTTTAAGACACAAGCTACTGGCTGTTTTGGAAAGGAGAGATTAATGAGGTAAGTGTCATTCCTCACATCCCCAGTGACTGTTCATTGGGATGGCACATCGCAGCCTGTGATGAACTACTAGAGTGGCCTGGGCCAAGGTTACCTTCACAGTCACAGCTTTTGTCTGACCAGACAACTTTGTAGCCAACGATGTGATATTTTCCTATAAGTCATAAAGTGCCACCTGAGACAATAAAAGAAAATCACATCTAATCCGTTAAGAAGCATATCATATATTCTCACATATATGGAAATGCTGGACGTTCACTATTGATTTTCAAGCTCAGACATAAACTGGACTTTCCAGGAGGGTGGAAGATACAGGTGTCAGGGAACTTAGTCAAAGTTGGCCTTGGGTACACCCTTATCATAGACATTTCTAACTAGCCAAGGGAATATACTTTGAGAAACACATCCTCCCTACTACTTTGTTTTTCAAAGTATGATGGGTAGATCATCTTCACTGCTATCACCTGAAATTTTGAAAGAAAAAAAATCCATTAGATCCCGTCCCAATCCACTGTTTGAAGGACTGTGACTCATGCATGCTCCCTAGGTGATAGCACATTAAAATTTAAGCAGCGCAGACCAAGGGGTTATAGGCAAAGGCTTACAGAATTCAGTAGTCACTTCAATCCGGAACCACGCCTAGGCAATACTATTCCCTACTGAGCCCTGACTTTGGGAGAAGATAGTATTTCTTTTTTTAATCATTTCGGAGAAATTGGCATGATCATACATTAAGAACTGTGATGACTGTAAAGTGCAATAATAGATGTAAACTGCAGATAATTAGTAGGGTTGTCCTCCTTGCCTTTTATGTCTTGTCTGTCCTATGAAACCATTAGAAACAGCTGTTTGAAGGAGGCATTTGAAATTCTCTCTGAAGTGTTTTCCTTGGTCCTGCTTTATAGAAACTATTCTCACAGTGCAGACAGCATTAGGTTGTCCTTATGCTATTATTTGCCTGTGAGTGACAGCTGCACAGAGCTGGAGTGGAACACAGTTACCACCTCGCAGCTTCCTGTTTTGGCCTACGGATGCTCATGTGTATTGGGTAGAAAGACAGGTAGTTTATTGGAGGGGGGGCATGGAAGAAAACCCAGTATACTCCCTATCTTCTGTAAAATTAATATGTGATAGAATCTTAAAAATCAAATTAAAATCTTAATGCTGGACACTACCTGGGAACAGGTTCCAGTCTCACTCAGATGTTAACAAAAATGGGTATTATGTCAATTAATAAAATGTTTTAAGAACAACCAGAGAGCTCCTATACAAAATTGTGCTTGGATATTTATATTTAAATTCCTAAAATTCTAGAGTTTCAGTAGTTGGAAGATCTTAGTCCTATCAATGACCTTAGAAAATGAGAAATGAGACTTTGTCTTGGACAATTTTGTATTTCTCTTTCAAATCTCTACATTTTTCAATGTCACATTTTTGAAAATAGACTTCAGAGAAAACGTAATATGGCAGTGAAATTTGAGAGTTAGTAGGATCAGTGTTCACTGGGTTTCAGTGTTATAGTCTGTACATGATAAATGGATTTGGGACCCCGGGTGTCATTTAGCTTCTTCTAGCATTGTTGTCTGTCATGCACACAGGTTTCTTAGGACGAGTCATTACACATGCACAACTTAAGTTATATGTACATTTTTAGATTCTGCAGTTACAGTTTTCGCGTGTTTATTTATTGCACATGTTGATCTGTGCCAACTATACAAGACTACAACAAGTGTGACAGGCGCATCTCCTGCTGGCTTCTGGCAGGAAGGATAGGGATGTGACTGGAAGGAGACAAAGAGTTGGGACCTGGCACAGCAGATTCTGTAAGCCGTTGTGACGTGGAGTGAGGTCTATGGGATGACATCTTCACCATCACTTGGAAGCTGGTTATAAACGCAGAATCCAGGCCCACACTTCACATCCACTGAAACAGAAACTTTAGCAGGGTCAGCAGGCTACTGCTGGAGGGATAGCCCTTTAATATGCATTCATTTAGGAGAGGAAAGTCGAATGAAGCAAACATCTAAAATCTTTTATACTTCAAACTCAGAGAATCAAGTCAGTTATTACAAGCATAGAAAAGTTACTGACTAATTATAAACCACTTGGTTGTTTCAAATCTAAAGGTGCATTTGACTATGAAGTTAGTTGTCCATTCTAGGCAGAGCAGACCCTAGAGGATACATTTTCTCATTAGTGTGAAACAGGGAAGTCTGATTAAGCTAAGCCATGTTGACACCAAAGGCTAAAGAAAGACAAATGGCAATGCCATAACAAATTGCCAGCCATGGTTAATCTCAAAAGCAAAAGAACACACTATTTAATAGAATGATGATAGGAAGCTTATATCAGCATCAGAGAGATTCCCCAGTGTTTTTGGAGCCTATGTTTAGAAACCAAAGCCCAAAGGATTGTTTTCTGTGTCTAGTGCATTATCCTACGAAGGTTAAATGGAAGCATTTGCTTTTATTCCAGTTATCTTGACAGTGGCATAGCTGGAGGTGGGAGCATTACTGACAACTGTGTGGTAGGGCGGTTTCATGTCCTGAGCATTTTGCCCCACCCCCATCAGTGACTTTTGTAGTCTGTTAATGTGACGTATTCATTTGTTACATCATACAGAGTCAGTAGAGGGAGTTAGTTATCTGAGAACAAGGACCAGTGTGCCTACTACTGTGTTAAAATGGTCCCTAAGATGAGGATAGACGTAGATGTTACCCTACCATCCAGATCATAGTGTTGTCTCCAGGCTTGCTCTCCTGATAATAGAATCTGCCCACTCTCCTGAGCCAAGTACATTATTTTGTTTTATGACAAATTCTATTACCCTAAAGGACATTCAGAGATACTGTAAAGCTATTGGAAATCATAAGAAAAAGTTTTTGTATGTGTGCACAAGTATATTTTATTGCTTTTCAAGAGGAGGATCTGTGTCATATTTTCAAGATGCCTGAAATCTAAACATTTTGAGAATTATGGAACAGGAGAGTTTTTGCAGAGGACATCCTTTGGAATTGTGACCTGAGCTTTGCTTTTCCATGGATTTCTTTAAGTGGATTAGTTAAGATACTTTGGAGAACAAAGAAGAGCAAATATGCCTTTAATTGCCCAAATCAAAACTAACACAAGTCACAGATTTCGAGTAACTAAAAAGGAGTAGACTGGCTCACTTCATTCAGATTGATGCAGAGAACAAAGATATCACCCAGAACACACTGTTTCTTGATGATTTTCCTCTGGTGTCTTTCTTAGATCTGCCAGATCATTTGCCAAGATTGAACTGTCTTGTGCTTAGGTGTTGGCTAGCACCTCTAGGGCTACTGTAACCATGCATTTTTTTTGGGCAAACTGTGTTCATCATTGGGG